>NC_065511.1:33570570-33726163 GCF_006386435.1 Epinephelus moara | reverse complement strand
AGAGAGAGAGAGAGAAAGAAAGAAAGAAAGAAAGAAAGAAAGAAAGAAAGAAAGAAAGGACAGGTCTTTCGATGGGGACGTCAAGTGGGTCACTTCACTGACCGCGTGGCTGCAGGGTAGTGACCTCGTGAGCACTTCTCTTTGTCAATGGGGCACGAGCCCAGTCTGCTGCCTTCAAGTGCAAACAGCAGCTCGTCTCTCCAGGACCTGAAGTATTTCGTTAGGCTACTCATTGCCTACTCTTCCTCTTGCCGCCTGTAAACGCATTTTAAAAAGATGTATCATTACCTCACCATACAACCTACGAATTTATATTTTGTGTCTCTGCTGCAGCCATGAAATCGATTCAGTCAATCAGGATTTAATGTAACTACAATCACTTTAAAATCACTTAAGGTCGCTCATTAGCGCACGCTTTTATAGCCGACAATCTGAGGGTCCTTAAACGCAGCACTACTCATACGTCATTGGTCTTTAAACTGAGCTGCTACACTGTGAAAGTTCGGGACAAGCGGGGTGTCTCTGCTGCTGGACAGTCCGCCTTCACTGTCAGCCCACTGCTCTCTCCTCTGTCTAACTCTTACCAAATCTTCCAGACAGTCGTCAAAATGACCGTGACTCAAGACCAGCCGCTGACCTATGCCAAAATGAGAGGGCTTATGTCATTTTTCTCAGGTAAATAACCGGCGTTTTTTTACGTTACGTTAAATTTGACCGTTAACTGCTAACAAGTGAATCACAGTCTCTAACGGTTAAAACTAGCTTACAGAAATCCTGCTACTAAGAGACAAAATCACTTTAAATTAGAAAGAGTAGACCCCTGGAGTTTAAGAATATTATATTAAAGTAAAATATCAAGACTTAGCCTTTTTTAAATCGTTACAAAAAGTTGAAGACATAACTTAAAAGTTTAGTGTAATGGTTTCATAACTTCATTCAAGTGTGTCAGATTCATGGCAGCTTAACCTATTGGCTAAATACAGCTGTTGAACTCTTATGTAAGGGGCTGGCTAACCCCCTGCCTGTCTTACAGCTCTGCTCAAGGGGAAGAAAGTTGGCTTCAGTGGCTTCTTACACAAATGTGTTTCCACTCAGCAATTCTGCCAACAGTGAGTTAGCAATTTCATGTTTACAGCTTTTAACTTCACTGAATCTGATGGAAAAATAACTTTTGTCTCTGACCTCCTGATTGAAGCCTGGACACCCAGAAAATCCTGCAGCGACAGAGCAAGCTGAAAAGAGAGAAGGAGAGAGGCACCTTGGTGAGTTATAGAGGAGTTTTTTGAAAGTACTGAGCGAAGTGTTGACAGGAGATGAAACTGAATCTGACCTCCTGACCCTCCTGACCCTCCTGCCCCCTATTTGTCTGTTCTCTCTGCAGAGCTCAGCGAGCACAGCAACCTCACAGTAAGTCCTTTTACCACCCGATGAAGAAATAAGTCATGACAGAAAAAGCTTGGCTTCACATTATGGGGCAACTCTTTCTGTCTGTAGCAGTCTGTTGAGTTACACTTATAGATATTGTTATAACTGGTTTACATCCTGTTAGTAATGATTATTAATAGTCTACTGATCTGTAATTACTTGTCACAATTCAAAATTTCAATATGATATAGTGAGTAGTTCAGTAGATCAGTATGTATGACTTAGTGGCACCTAGCAGTGAGGATAGCAGATTGCAACCAGCAAAAAAACTCCTGGTTGTTATTACTTTATTGTTCGTTGTTTAGATGGTTCTTATTGGGAGCTGAATTATCTGCAGAGGTCTCTGCCTGTCCAAAATAAACAGACCTGGTGATTAAAACCAGCAGACACACTGATTAAAGCAGTTTCATGTTAAAAAATCTGTGTTTTTCGGACCCTGCACCAACTCAGGGCAACAAAAAGTTTGTCTTTGGTGTGTCTGTACAATGGACAACCAACAAAGGATGGCAGAGGAGATACCCGCACACCAATGCAACTTGGTTGGACAGCCACAAAATGGTTCACAGGCTGAGATCAATGCAAAAAATGTCAATTTATTTAGGACATCCATTAACAAAAAAAGCTGCTCAAAGTGCAAAAAAATAAAATAAAAAGTGAATTAAAACAGCAGCAAACATTTCAGTCCTTGACTATTATCAGTGCTTTTTTGTGTCCGTCTCCTCTGCTGTCCTTTCTTGGCTGTCCATTGTACTGACACACCCAAGACAATTTTTTTTGTTGCCCTAAATTGGCGCAGTTTCTCAGCAGCGCTAAGACTAACAGCATATTAAGCAATTACTGAAATACGGACTAGGAGTATGCCTCACAACATATATATTTAATTTTCTTTCATTATGTGAACTAGGATGAAGCCGTCAGATTTTGACTACCTCAAAGTTATCGGTAAAGGAAGCTTTGGAAAGGTAGGATTTGTTTATTCTTGATATTTTTTGTGTTGATTTTTTTTGTTGCTGTTGTTGGGATATTGAATGACAGGTCAAACTTTTACAGGTGCTGCTGGCAAGACACAGAAAACGTGGAGGCTACTATGCTGTCAAAGTGCTGCAGAAACAGATGATTGTCAAGAGGAAAGAGGTAAACTATCTATCTATCTATCTATCTATCTGTCTATCTGTCTGTCTGTCTGTCTGTCTGTCTGTCTAACTACTTGTTGTATCTGTTGTGTCTCTGCAGCAGAGGCATGTGATGGTTGAGAGGAACGTGCTGCTAAAGGGACTACAACATCCATTCCTAGTGGGGCTCCATTTCTCTTTCCAGACACTGAACACGCTCTACTTTGTCCTGGACTACGTTAATGGAGGGGAGGTATGTGTATAAAAAGTTCTTCTCTGTCAACTGTGGGTTGGTAAGAAACTGCCCACAATCATTCAGAATATGAAAACTGCTACCTTGGTATTAGATATTACATAAAATTGACATAATTCTCAAAGGGGAACTTTGGTATTTTCTGACCTTGACCTTGTTTTCACATGTTTTTGTGTCTAAGTGACATGTGAACAATCGTTTTTGAAAGGGGTTCAGTACTGGGTGAGACTGCTGCAGCCAGCAGCAGTGAAACAGGCTGTGATGTACTTCCTGTGGGCACTGAGCACCGTCAGTTTACAACAACGGAGTGCTTCTTTTTTGCCACTGACAGGCTCAGATTGTTATTTTAAGTGTCTGACAACATTATGGAAAGGATCCCTACAGAGGGTGACCTTTCTGTTCAACCAGAAACAGACCTGAAATTGCCATCGCCTAATACGCCAGACTCCTTATCAGTAAACTGTAATTTAACTGTGTAAATTAAGGGTTTATTTCAACCAAAGCAGAGTTCTATTTTGTCTCTGTCTACTTTGAATCAAATGTGTTTTATGACAATAAAATTACAGTTTATTTAAATGGAGTTTGGAGCGTTTGACTAAAGTAATTTCGGGGCTGTTTTTGGTTTAACAAAAAGGATTTTACTCTACAAAGAGGTCCATCTCTGAAGGGATTCTTTCCATAGGTCGTCAGACACATATAATATAATAATACTAATCTGATCCTCCAGATGAAAAAGGAGGTTGTGCATCAACAGTGATGATACTCAGAGTGCTAAACCCAAAACTCCAATATGATCAAAAATGTAAAAATAGTAGCACATCTCAAATTACCAAGTTAAGGAGGCGGACAAAGTACTCACATTTGACTTGTTTTAATGGCTCACATTTCGGCAAAAAACAAACGCTAACATGTTTCAGCACATGGCCTTCGCCAAACGCTCTGAAGAAGGCCATGTGCCAAAATGCGTTAGCGTTTGTTTTTTTGATGTGAGTCATTAAAAGAAGTCAAATGTGAGTACTTTGTCCGCCTCCTTAACTTGGCAATTTGAGATATGCTACCATTTTTACATTTTTGATAATAATATGATCCTGTCAGTGGCAAAAAGAAGCCCTTTCAGTGGACGTAAGATGATGATTCTCAATCGCCCGCAGGTATTTCATTGCAGCCTATTTTGTTGCTGATGTTCTCACTCAATACTGGACCAGTTTTTAAAATTGTTGTTGGAAAATACCAGAGCTACCCTTTAAGACTGTGCATTCAATTTAATTTTAGAGATGTCACAACTCATCTGTTTGTCCTCAGCTTTTCTACCACCTTCAGAGGGAGGGGTCATTTCCTGAACCCAGGGCTGCTTTCTACGCTGCAGAGATGGCCATGGCGTTGGGCTACCTCCACTCTCTTAACATAGTTTACAGGTACATACACATACACAAATAGACAAGCCATTACAGAGTCACTCTTCCAAGTTTTTCTTGGTTCAACGCTCACTGACTCATATTTGATTTAAATGTGTTCCTCATGTTTAATTGATTCATGTAGGGAAATCCCAATAAAGCATTCACTTTGATTAGAGAGGTCTGCATAAAAATGTTATCACTAGAAACAACCATGTCTTCCAACACCACATTAAAAATAAACTGTTGAGAAAAGTGATAGGAACCAAGACGAAATTTCAACAAAAACAAAGTCAGTATCTGTTTTTGTTGGAACCCGTAGACTAAACCAACACTTTTGTCTCATTTGTTCGTCTTCCAGAGACGTCAAACCAGAGAACATCCTGCTGGACAGTGAGGGCCATGTGAAGCTGACTGACTTTGGGCTATGTAAAGAGGGAGTGGCCATAGGCGGGATCATGCATACGTTCTGTGGGACTCCTGAGTACCTTGCTCCAGAGGTGCTACGAGGCCACCCGTACAGTCCAGCGGTGGACTGGTGGGGCCTCGGCACTGTGCTGTTTGAGATGATCTATGGGCTGGTGAGTGCTGCATGTGAAACAATCTTATCATCATATAAACCTCTTCATTATCTTCACATTACTCAGTCTCCTTGTCTTTTCTCTCAGCCTCCATTTTACAGCCGTAACAAAGTGGAGATGTTTGAGAACATACTTCACGCTCCTCTGCAGATGCGTAGTGGGGGGTCTCAGGCTGCACGCTCACTATTAGAGGGACTGCTGGAAAGAGACGTCTCCAAACGCTTAGGAGGGAGCCGTGACCTTGTAAGTGCTCACACACACACACACGCAAAAAAAAGACACAAGCAATGACGTGTCTGATCACACTAACCACAGAGGGTCTGATTTCAATGTGTTTCCAGGAGGAGCTGCAGGAACATCCCTTCTTTGCATCCATCAACTGGGACGACCTCCTGGCCCGGAAAGTTAGACCCCCGTTCATCCCTAAAGTGGTAAGACTGATTCAGAAATGAATGGGGAGCACTTTTTTTTCCAAATCAAAGCCCATAGGACCTGAGTGTGTTTATTCCTCCCCAGACTGGTCCCTGTGATGTCAGCTACATTGACCCCGAGTTCACGATACAGCCTGTCCCTGCCTCTGTGAATGAGCGGTGCCAGAAGGGCGAGGTCAGCGAGGTCTTCCCAGGATTCTCCTTCATGAACCCATTGGAGTACGTGGCAGCAGAGCCGATTTTATAACAACGCCAAATCCTCTGGGAGCATGTTTCTTCAAATATTTATTTTTTATGTCATAAATTATTAAACCAAAGTCTATTTTTAAACACTTAAGCAAAAAGTTTCTTACACTAACACTGCATGTTTCATTGGTTACTAAAATATAATATATTTTTTAAGTTATTACTTTGACATCAGTTCATATTGTGAAACAGGCTGGTCACTATTTCACAAGTCCTAACTACCTTAACATGTAAGACGGTGGAAGAATAAACAATCTGAAGCAGCTTTATTGTTTATGCACTTTACATTTATATCTTTAAATATGTACAACAAGCATGTATTGCAACTTTCCCGTTTTGCTGTTACATTCACAGTTTACAAAGGTACTGAAAATACTTCACAGGGCGCCTTAAAACCCTGCAGTGACAGAGGCATTGTGCATCACAAGCAAAATACATCTCCTCGTGGCATTTACATAAAAACAATAGGATGCCAGTCTGTTGACAACCCTGAAACACAAATTGGACCCAGCTCTGACTTTATGTATGATGGTGAGGAAATGGTGTCTTTTTTTAGTGTACAGAAAAAGTCCATCACCGTGGAGAATCTAATGGATGTCTCCAGGATGAGAGCATCTGGTCTGATCCTTTCCACCTCACTTCACAAGACTGTTTATGAAACAGTTTATACGCAGAGGAGCTTCCTGTTTGTCAGTAGATGCTGAAGGAGGCGTAGCTCTGGTCACTCTGGCAGGTGAAGTAAGCTATAAGCTGACCGTTGCAGATCATCAGAAACAAGCCGCTGCCTACGTAAAAACAAAAATGTCAAACTGAGCTCATAAAGTTAAACGCAGAAAAGATGCTTGTGTTTTTTGTTTTACCTAAAGCCAGCCACCACTGCCACACCATGGGAAACTCCAACATCACTGCAACGTGAAAGCAACACGTCAACTTTCACAAAACATTCTGCAATTTGTGTGTGCCTAGATGTTTCCGTTAGATCTCCACTCACCTACACTGGTGATCATTACATGCAGTAGTGTGACAGTGAGGGCGTAGTCCCACACCCGCCTCCTCACCACTGCGGCAAACAAAAGGCCACTGCAAAAGTAGGTGAGCTCCAAGGACAGGAGGTTCACTGCAAAAAATACAGGAAGTGAAAAAAAATTCAAGCTCATTGTTGATCATACTGGCTGTGTTTAATGTGCTCACCCAAGTATTTGGAGTTGGACTCAGCAGGTTCGGTCTTAAAGTCAAATGGGATCAGTCCGTCAAAGTGATCCAACCTAAATGAGGGGTGGGTTAAATATACAATAAAGGGGAAAACTAATGTCAGCAATTGCAGGACAGTGTGTTAAACCAGTGTGCCATATCATCTTGTTCACAACAACACCAGTATAAGTTTTAACATGATAAGAACAATTCATATCTTGACAATGGCAATATTCCAACTTGTTGACATATTGACGTCATAGTGTTACACACGGCAACAAGAAGCATGGCTGAAACTGAAACCTGATGGTCAGTGTTGAGTGACACAACATAGAGCAGGAAGAGAAGGGAGGAAAAAGCAGAGCGTGAAGATTCAGATGGAAAAGACAGTCCAGTCTTTATGGATTTTTCCCAAAGAAAAGGAAATTTCCTGTATATTTATTATGTATACACAATGGCAACTGTTAAGATGTGACATTTTAAGTTGACTTTATTTTGTTGTACTTTTTTATATTTCATACAGAATCAGAATCTCACTGAGAAACTGTTGTTTACAAACTAAAGAACTGAGATCATTTTTGCTTAGTTTGTTTATTTGAAGGCAAACTGTTGAATTTATACTGACATTAACTATAAAACCTATTTTGTTGCACTTGTATCTCCTTGAAAAATATTTTCAGTATCACAAAAATCCCTTAAAATATCATGCTGTTATTTTAGGGCCATGTCACCCACCCCTAATGTCTACCTGGCAACAGGTAAAAGCAGGCTCCAGATATAGGCGACATGGTGCAGAACTAAATCCCCAAATAACTAAATCTAACCACTGCAGTGGCTGCTTCAAAGGTGGATCCATTACCCTTGTCAAAAATAAGCTGTTTGGCCCTACTGACCCGCTGTCTGTCACGTTTTCTGCATGTTTTGTATGCATGCCACAACCCCCAAATACACACTGCAGACTACACGTGGCATCATGTTTCGCCTTAAGAGTCAGTAAAAATACATACAATTTTTTTGTTCTTGGCATTTATGCAAAGAGACATTGGGCAATTTTAATAGACGCACGCCTTCTAAAGCCAAAAGATGTTAAGCATCAACATGGAGAAGCACCCAGAGACAATGTATTGGGCACTGGCTTAAGGAAATGTCTGTGTTTTCCTTTGGAACATATGAAGATAAACAAGAATGGTTTCAGTGTATCTGGGGCCCATTTATAAGATGTTTTAGATGTTAGAGATCTCTCTCGTATGTTGGACATAACAAAGGACTCATAATCACAACCTCTGCATTAAAACTTACTTGTTGTATAGAGTAAATGTAATATACAGTATGCAATGAAGGACTTGTGTCGGCGTCTGTCATATCCTCCTGAGACCCCACATTTTGGGTTTACTTGACCTTATTATCATTCTACTTAACTCAGACCTGTTGTCCTCATCCTTGGACACTTTTTTGTGCCATGTAGTTGTAGTAAGAGCACAATACACTTAGCAATGTAAAAACAAGATGGCAGCCATCTCTGCCAAGTCAGTCTGCAGCCGACCCCGACACAAAAGTGGACATGGTCCAAAATCTGATCACATTTTATGGTTGAAACTTTGTTTGCAGTTTGATACGGTAACAAATTTGACCAGTTTTAGCAACAGTGACAAGCTAAGATGTTTTTAATTAGGAGGTACTGCACCATAAAAAGCATAATTGAAAATTAGGAAGTACTTGTTTGAAGACATGAGGACTTTATTATCGTCTGTTTGAGGACATTGGGACTTCAGTATCGTTGACAATGTTTAGTTTTTTATACTTATCAGGTCCTACTGATCCCAACAAGCGAGGAGAAATTAAAAATGTACACCAAATAAAAGTTCAGGTCTCAGGAGGATGTAGAACCCTCATTTTATTTTTTTTCTTTGCCTTTTTCTGTTTTTATTTAATGTTATTATTACTATTATTAGTTTTATTTATTGATGCTGTTTGTGTTCCTATTTGCTTATTTTTGTTTACATGTGTGTGAGTGTTATAATTTTTCAATTGCTTTAATATGGCTTGTCAACATGGATGTATTTATTTTAAAGAAAAGGCAGGACTTTTGTTTCATACATTTGGTATTCTACATGTTCTTTTCTATTTGTATAATGTTGACAAATTAATAAAAAGGTTGTTGAAAAAAACATATATGTTATCTTGTTTTTTAGCCACCATTTTATAATATTAGAATATTCACTGGGTGTGGATGATATTAACTAAAAGAAGAAAGTTCTCGCAGGAGAGGTTGGTGATGCTTTCAAGGGCTGATTTGCCTGTGCGCATGCGTGTGAGAGACTCTCACCTGAAGGCTCCGAAGCACACACTCCCAATCATGTAGAAAAGCGAGTAAAATATGAGCAGACACAGCAGCAGGTTGAAGAGCACGGTCTGTGGGGTTGAGACAGAATATTTCACTATACGGTATTTTAATTTGTGTAATGAACAACACATGTTTTCCACGCAAACATGAACCTGGAGCTGCATATTGAAGGCGACCGGGCTGCAGTGGGAGGCAGACAGCGACTGTACACTGACCTGCTGCACTCAGTGGAGATTATAATCCGCATTATTGCAAAAAAAATAAGCATCAGGCGTTACATATCTTGTCATATCCTCCTCACTATTTGATCGCACATGATTCCCCCACAGCCGATCCCGACTGACAGTCCACTCACCACACATGACACCTTCACTGTCCTCTTACCTTCGAGTCGACCGCTTTGCTTTTGAATGCCATCTCATTGTTTTTCCTTGATGTTACATTACAAAATAATCCAGGCTGCTGCAGCACGGTGCACGACCCCGTTAATCCCCCGGAAAACTGGACTTCTTCCGCCATCTAGCGACAAACACGGGACACAAAACCAGCGCCGCCGCTTCTACAATACTGAACTCATTTCACCTCGTATCAGGGCGGCCTTTGTTGGCTCAAATAAAGACTTTCCTCTCCGTGTACCTGTTAGCTAACACCTGAACGTGCAGTCAGGGGTACTTTAATGTTTTCTGCCTAACCGGAGTCAATTGCATACAAAAAAAATGGCTAAAACGACGCTTAAAAATCTGCAGCTTTATTATACCGGAGAAACCATAACCGCCCTATGTGGGAGGGATTGAACACTACTGCAGGATAGCTGGGGATGATGTGCCTCAACATAACCATCAGCGACCCCACAAATACTTCAAATCAACCTAGAAACACCAGAAAGGAATAAGCACACAATCCTGTTACTGAGTTAAATGGATTAGCTGTCACATTAAATCATACATGCAGTAATGGTATTTGAGGTGATACCACACAGTCCGATACAGTGCCTGCATGCATGTTGGATTAAAGACAAAATGAAGCCATGTGGCTGCGTTTCTCTGTGTTAAATGTGTGTTTCATTAAGCTAAACTCAAATGTGCATTCATCCTGTACGACTTTATGTGCTGGATACGCACCAGCCGACATGACTGTGGATGTGTTTTAACGGACAAACCGGTCCAGATTGTTGTGTTGCATCGTATTTGGTCCTTTTAGGTTAATAAAATGCCACTTACAGGCCTGTGTGTTTAATCCTACTGTTAGCACCGGCGTTAACAAACTGATTATCGCTCGTGCTCGGGTTGCATGTACATATTTAAGCCATTTGGCAACTGAGGATGTTTTTTAACTGAAAGGGGGACAGGCAGTTTGACCAGAGGGGAACCAACCGCTCCTCAACGGTTATGGAAGACACTGCGGTCCCTGCGCTCCATTGAAATACACTCAGTCGTACTTCTTTATGTGAATACTTCTGTGGCTGTTGCGAGCAAACCGTGGATACGAGCACCGGTCCATCGGTAGTGCTCGTTATATCGGTGCCGAACTGAGTTTTTGGGCGTGTTGTGAGAGTAAACAGGCCCGGTATTGACCACCGATAGTAAACTGAACTTTTCCGAGACCCAAAGTTGTCAGGCAGCGCATCTTGCACGCATGCGCATCCTCCTATCCAGCTCTAAATAAGAGTTAAAACAGAAACGAGGTGAGTTCCACATTTTTTTAAACAATACGGGCGTTAATACTCATTTATTGCCGCTAACAGTGGCGAAATTTGAAAAAGCGGCCTTCGTTTCGCTTATTGGCGTTAGTTCACATTATTTCCACTCTGATTTAAAACGGCGAGAATAAATCGTTTTTTTCAAGTTTCTATTGAAGAAATTAATCAAGCAACAATGTTGAAGCTCGTAACAGTGGCGCGGTGTTATTGCGACTGTGTGTGCTGTTGTGCGAAATGTTGACGTTTCGCGAAATGCGTTTTCCTATTGTTATTAACCGGGAAACTTATTTATTACAGATTGTCCTTAGCTGGCTGCATCCAGTCACAATGCTATGGCTAGCCGTCTAGCAACCCCCAGTGCAGTTGAACGGAGCGGAGCTAGCTGGCTGTTAGCTTCGTGTCAGCGCTAGCTAGCAACCTGGGCTGACATTCCGTGACAAGGGGAAAGTGAAGAAAATAACTCGAGTGGCGGAAAACACAAAGTCAGGAAATTATACAGCAAGCGTTTGCTTTTGTTCGACGCGTAGCGGCTTTGCATGATTTGTTTAAATGGGTAACTTGAGTAATTTACATAGTTTAAACGTGTTGGTGGCCTCTTCCTATGCTCCGCCATTTTGTATAAGACGAATGCTAATCATGGGCGCTCCTACATTCACTTTATTTATGGCTAGAATAAAACTGAGGCATCAAGTGCAAACTCAAACTTAATCAAGATCCATCAGCTCGGGCTGTTGTCTACTTTTCGCATGCTTATGAGCACCATGCAAACAGAAAATATCACCTTAATTCAGTGTTGAACATGCGTCAAGACTAAAACGTTATATCGTAATATTAGTCGCCTTGAAACGCTTTTAAGTTTGGCCAGTCAGTGCAGAAAACAATGTTCTCTTTAAAACGGATAACCAAATCACCCTCTCACTTGTTCATAACCAGGCAAACAGCCGGTTTTAGGAGATACTGTTAAAACAAGGAAAAGATGAACTTGTGTGGTTAACTTCAAGTTGAGACATCTTTCCTCATGTTTGTCAATGGTCCTAGTGAAGGTTCACTCTAATGGGGCCGTTTGTGCACGTATTCCCCTGTTAGTTGGCCAGCAAAACAATATTATTATTGACTGTTTTGTCTGAAATCGAAGTGCATGGTGTATCCTGCAAGCCAGCACACAGTCGCCATCCAGCGGTGATGTCCGGCAATGCTGTTTACAAGTGCAGGTAGAAACTGCATTTGACGTTTGGGAGCACTTTGTAGGTAAAGCCATGCAGGGGGCTGCTTCGCTGGGATTATGACACACAGTCAGCACAGTAGACGGAGAACAACGCCATAATATGAGACAAAGATGTGGACTGAACCTTCTTTAATCAACCTCTGTTACATTTTGAACATCTGTAATGTTGTTGTGTCAGTTTTCATCATGTGGCAGTGTCTTTGATATGTGTTTTATATTTCATCTTTGCAGGTTGGGGATATCAGAGGAGTGGGAATGACCGACACTCCGCCCAGCGATGGCCCCTCCCAGGGAGCTGAGTTTGATATGATGGGTGCTCTGGACTGGAAGGACGGTATTGCCACGCTGCCGGGTAGTGACATCAGGGTATGGGAGATATTTATGTAAATGTTGGTGTAAAAGTCTGTGGTCACACACAGATTTGGAGGAGCAGGGTTTCACGTTGTCGCACAGGGTATACCCATGGGTGGATTATGAGACAGTGGGCCCCTGGACACAGATATCCAAAAGGCCCCACCACATCTCCTACTTAGGAACGAGACACCCAGACTTTGTGGTGTCTCTTTGTGCCTTGAGGTAATGTGGGGTTTCTTTGAGGCAGCTTTGAGTCTTTTGGAGATTATCTAGTGTCTCTCCAAGACAAATTTAGGTCAGATCTGGTCTTTTTGTTTCTCTATGTATTCATTTTGTCCCTGCCTGTGGTTGTTGTGTGTGTCCTTTTGGTTGTTTTGTGTCTTAATGAGGTAATTTTGTGTTTCTTTGAGGTAATTTTGCATCTGTTTGAGGTTATTTTGTGTCTTTTTTGGTCATTTTGTGCCTCCTTGTACTTGTTTTGTGTCTCTATGATGTAATTTTGTGTCTCCTTGTAGTCACTCTGTGTCTCTTTGAGGTAATTCTATGTCTCTAAGGTAATTATGAGTCTTTTCTTGTTGTTTAGTTTCTCTTTGTATTCATTTTGTGCCTCATTTTGGGATAATTTTGGGTCTCTTTGAGGCAATGTAGTGTTTTTTGGAGCCAGTTATGTGTCTCCTTGTGGTTGGTTTCTGTCCTTATAGTCATTTTGTGTCTCTTTGAGGTCACTTTGTGCCTATTTGAGATAATTTTGTGTCTCCTTGTGGTTGCTTTGTGTCAGTATGTTAAGTGACATTATGCAGGTAAAGGCCAGGGGGGTCCTGACACTTTGGGCTCCTGGGCCTTTGCCTGGTTGCACATTTAGTAATCCATCCATGGGTATATGATATATTTATTCAGTGTGAATATTATTTAGGTTGTCCTCAATGAAGTACCTTCATCAATAGACACCATGATCAGGATTAGGGCGATGTACCAGCTCAGTAATTTCCTGGCAGAAACCCTGATGAACATACCAGTTTCTACCTTGCTTGTGTTTTACAGTTCCGCATGACAGAGTTTGGGACTCTTGAGATTGTCACAGACCTAGAGGTCAAAGGGCAGAAGACAGAGCCTAAGCCTGAGACCTTGGACCCAGCACAGTCTCACACTCCTACACCTCCACCAGAGGGCCAATCACAGACTGGCACAGCCACAATTCCAGCCACTCAGAGTCAGCCTGGATCGTCTCAAGTTAAAGGTATGACGGCACATGTTGAATCCTCACAATGCTGTTATTGTAAAGCAATGCAGTGTTGACTTTGTGATGCTCTACTTGTCAGTTTCAGACCTTCTTTCTGCTTTGTCCCCCAGCTCCTGGTCCTGTGCTTCTGTCTTTAGAGGAGGGCCCCAGTATGGAGGGCCCGAGTGTGGAGGTTGGTCCCAGTGTTGAAGTTGGCTCCAGCGCAGACATGGGCCCAAATGGGGAGCTGTCAAGGTGCCGAGCCTGCGGTAGTCGTGTTGCCCGCGATGCCCTCCTTCAGGGCAAATTCTGTAGCTCAGTTTGTGCCCAGCCCTCCAGCGGCAGGTGAAATCACACGTCCAGTATCGTTAAACACCTCTGTGTCCTTCAGATCAGTTTGCAGTTTCATCTGGAGCCAAATTTTTATTTTCTACAGATCGTCTCCAGGGGAAGCAAGGGAGAGTCAAGCAGTTGAGGGTGAGAGGCTGGGGAAACGTGTGCGCAAAAAGAGGAAGATCTATATGGATTCTGGTGATGAAGAGGAAGACAACCAAGAGGAACCAGAGGTGAGGAGCATACCCTCATACTTCCTTTCCCTTTCTGCAGTTTCTGTAATAAGTGAAGTTTTGCAACAAAGCATTTAATGAAAGTTTTCTATTCTTATAATTTCTCTCCTCATCGTTAAGCCAAGAAACCACACAAGATAGGTGGCGGGAATAAAGCTGATAATTCAGATTATTGACACATTTTTTTAATTTCACCTTTTGTAGGAGAAGGCCAAGACCACCAAAGGCAGGAGAGGTGCCAAAATTGCCAAACTGGGTATGTTAGACTGCTGCCACTGTAGAGTGGGGATAAGGATAGAGGTGTTCTCTTGTCTCACAGGGTTTTTAAAGCCCATAACAGACATTAAAGGTCCAGTATGAAGGATTTAGTGGCATCTAGCGGTGAGGTTGCAGAACTCAAACCTCTCTTGTGACCCAAAAGTGTTGGAGAACTACAGTGGCTGACATAAAAACACAAATGGTCCTTTCTAGAGCCAGTATTTGGTTCATCTGTGGAAGAGGACCCACTCATTATGTAGGTATAAACGGGTCATTCTAAGGTAACAAAAACACAACAATTCTTAGTTTTAGGTGATTACACACTAATGAAAACATAGTTATATATTTTATTTACCATTTCTGCTAGTAGATGCCCCTAAATTCTACGCACTAAACCTTAAAATGACTGACATGAGTAACTAAAATCAAGGCCTAAATGGGTATCAAATACAATTCAAGATAAATTTTATGTCCCTAAATTCAGTTTTGTAAGTCGTAAAATTGCTGGAGCTTAATGATGTGCTATTGCCCTAGTGAGAAACCAACCGTCTTACAGATTGTCGTCTCATGTATCAACTTTTATTTTCAAATTTTCAGTGCATTTAGTATTTAAAGTTCTTAAAATATCTTAACTCTAACTTATGAAGTGTACAGGCACCCTGGAAGTGTGACACAGGACAGGCATGGATGACAGCTTATATTAATTTGATACCAATCTATCGATATTATGGTCATGTTTTCAGGCGTTAGTCATGTTTTTCATTGACATACAGAGTGATAGATTAAAAAACATTTTTTTTCAGGGTGTTTGCAGGTCCTTAAATAGTCATTAAATAGTTTTAAATTTGAATTTGTGAAGTCTTGTTTGCCACAATTTTAATTTTAATGTATCTAATCTATCTTGAATTTATCCTTTATTTATTTATTAATTTTGTCAAAATGAGTCAAGCTTTTCTGCGTAAAAGTTCACATTTCTGATGTTACAAACCACCACTAAACGTAATACTTTATACTTATACTCATACTTATTTGATGACAAAATGTAGATTTACCCCACTCACTCTAATAACCATATTCCTACTTAAAACCCACATCTGCAAGAAAAATATGATGTGTCCAAACAATTCAGTCTTAAATTAAAAAGTAAACTGAACTGATCTGAATTAAAAAATATTTCAAACTTGCATCTGTATGTTTGTCATGAATGTGATGAAGGTCCTCATGCACTAACTTCAGTACACCATACTTGTGTTTCTGACCGACTCTCAGTGACAGCACCAGCCAATAAGAAACGAGCGTGGAGCTGGCCTTCTTACTTGGAAGAAGAGAGGGCCATCGCTGTTCCTGTGAAACTATTCAAGGAGGTACATCTTCCCCACATACACACTGGCCAGTTTTAGTGTCGATATATTTAAGTATCACCAGATGGTTTTGCTTTTTTAGTGTCAGATGAACCAAATCATGACCGAGCTGTGATGTACATTTGTCCTGCAGCACCAGTCGTTTCCTCAAAGCAGGAACAGTTTTAAGGTTGGAATGAAGCTGGAGGGGCTGGACCCGTCTCATCCGTCTCTGTTCTGTGTTCTCACGGTTGCAGAGGTGCGTGGGCTTATAGTCGTTTGTAACCTTGGTTTAGCATATGACCACATCCATATTAATCCCTGTTTATTTAACAATTTGACTGTTCATCGCCTCTCAGATCCAAGGCTATAGGATTAGGCTCCACTTCGATGGTTACCCAGAATGCTACGACTTCTGGGCCAACGCCGACTCGTGGGATATAAAACCAGCTGGCTGGTGTGAGAAGAACGGGCATAAGTTATTGTTGCCTAAAGGTAGTCACACACACACACACACAAACTTAAAAATGTATGAAATATTTTACAAACAGCTTTACTGAGCAGGTTTGTCTTGTAGGTTGTAAGGACGGAGAGTTTAATTGGAGCATGTATGTGAAGAATTGTAGGGGTCAGCTGGCCCCAAAACACCTTTTCAAGAGCCTCAACACAGTGAGTATGAAGCACACAGTAATATTCCTATTATTACCTTTATTTAAACAGGGAAGGCAACTGAGAGCAAGGACACCCTTATTACAGTACATAGAAAACAATACAAGCACACAAAAATCACAGTATAAATCAACAAGTTATTAAATTGAGGTTTTATGTGAGCTAAACGTGTATGTTTTTGTTTTTTTATTCCAGTCTGTGACTCCGTCTGGATTCAGAGCAGGGATGAAGCTGGAGGCAGTGGACAGGAAGAACCCATCGTTGATCTGTGTAGCAACTATTGCTGCTGTCGTCGACAACCGGCTGCTCATTCATTTTGACAACTGGGATGACACGTATGATTATTGGTAAGAGCCTGATTTAAGGGGCATGTCCATCTGTCCTCTTAACATGTTTTTAAAATTGAAACCCCTCCAATCAGAGGCACAAGTAACTAGTAGCTCCTCGTTCTCTAAAAAAAGGATCACCTAAAGTAAAACAACATCACTTTAAGTGTCAGCATCAGACAACCCTTTCTGATTTGAAACTGAAGCTGTTATATCTCCTTCAAAGCCGGCAGACTCTATTGACAGAAACAGTAATTTTACCTCACATTACATGGAAGTTGCTCGTCTACCTGCTGTCTTGATTGTTTAGTTTGTTGGTTATTGTGTGACTTTCCGAACCGAACTAATGTGGTGTCCACAGCAGCGCGTAGGTTTATATGTAGCAGCCACATTGTACATTAACCTTCATCTGGACATGTGAGAAATGTTTTCAGAAGAGCCTGGGAACATAGCATTTTGAGGGTATAACGTACATACTTCAACCATATTTAATTTTTCAGATCTGAATACATTAGGAGCACTACTGGGAACTGTATTGGTGTGCTTTTGCTATGGAGAATGTGGAAATGAACATGAGGTGGATTGGAAATTGGACATAAAGTCTGGAAAAGTTGGACATGCATAACTAGAGTTTATGCACCTGGAACACATTTGAAAAAGTCTAAAATTGTGCTCAAGTCATTGTCATGGATATTGACATCCAATTCAGCATAAACATACAATAGAATTAATTTATTCTCAGAAAAGGACTTTTAGACAAAATGTAGTTTTATAACTGTGACTCGCTGTCATCTCATGTGCAGCACTACTAAAACTGGACCATGTAACCACAGGCTTACTGATTTGCTACCAAGATGTCAATGGACTAGTTTTTAAAAGTGTGAAGATGACCCCCAAAAAGTTGAGTGCCAGATAAGAAACTGGCATATCATAACTCTACAACGAGTCTGGGAAATCACCTGGAAACTCTACGGAAACAGTTGTCTTTTAAAGTATTTTTTCTAGCTATTATGGCTAATGTTACTGCGACCTGAGTGCTAACAAAGTGGCTCATTGTCATATTATTTTAGGTGCATTAACTGAAAACTGTTGTTTCAAGATGGTGCAAATTGTGTCCTTGTCTCTCATGACAAAAACTGGTATTTGAGACATCCCTTAATACGTGCTTGTTCACCTAGTAGCTGTTTCTTATCAAGGTGTGACGCTAGCAGTCCATACATCCATCCTGTGGGATACTGTGAAGAGGCTGAGCTAACTCTGACCACTCCAGCTGGTAAGACACAGACCAAGACACACGTGGGTCAGTATAAACTCTTTTAATATACCGTAGGGAATGCAGAATCTAACATTACTAGAGTAAATACTAATCCATATCTAGATTCTGCTGACAAAGCTTATAATGTGATTCTTTGCTTGCGTGATCGATGTATTTTGCTGTAGAAAGTTTACTACATTTATTACATATTTCTGGTGTTAACATTTTTTAAGTAAATATACTGAAGCTAGTTTACATTAATGGTGAAATGCATGTCGCTGTCAGTTCCTATAGATGTTCAGATTGTCACCAGTGTTTGATCCACAGGTCACGTGTTACATAACTGAATCTTAACGGATCTAATTCCCTCTCCTCAGAATATAAACAACCCAAGAGTTTCTCATGGGAGAAGTATTTGGAAGAGACGGGCACACAGGCTGCTCCTGCTCGGGCTTTTAAACCGGTACAACTCATACACATAGATTTATAATATGTACAAGCGTAGTCAAGATGTAGTCATGTGATTGTTGGTTTGCCTTGTGTTTGCAGCGACCTCCACATGGCTTCCAGATTGGGATGAAAGTGGAAGCTGTGGATAAGAGGAACCCCATGCTCATCCGTGTTGCAACCATAGCAGACACAGAGGACCACCGACTAAAGGTACAACAGGTCTCCTCATCCAGACGTGTTTCACTTGCTCTGAGCTCTGTCTGATTTGCTTCAACCCTCCCTCTTCTCATCTAGATTCATTTTGATGGCTGGAGTTCGGAGTATGACTACTGGGTGGAGACAGACTGCCCTGATCTGCATCCTGTAGGCTGGTGTCAGAAGACTGGACACCCACTACAATATCCCAACGGTGAGACACACTCTTCCTGTCTGTCAGGCCTGATATTCAGAGAGGTCAGTCGAGGTTTCTGAGGAGAAGAATCCAAAATTGTAATTTCAACAGATGAGTCAGCACAATGTGTTTGCTTTCATTTCACTTCTGGAGGAATCTATAATGAATTAAAAATGGAAATGGTCTTGCAGTTGTTTCCTTAGTTTTATGAACATTCCCGTGTGTGTGTGTGTGTGTGTGTGTGTGTGTGTGTGTGTGTGTGTGTGTGTGTGCGTGTGTTTTAGGCTCCAGTGATTTAGTGACTGCCCCGGGCCAAGGATGTCCTACCCCAGGATGCAACGGGGTTGGCCACATTAGAGGACCTCGCTATGGGACCCACTACACGTTAGTAGCACAAACTCAGTCTCTTTTCTTGTTCTTGTTTCTCTCTTTCCTATTGTTTCTCAGTCTTAATGTCGTGTGGCACACATATGGTTGTTTTCTAAATCACTTAATCGTCAGTTGAAGCATCAAGAATCCAGTATTATAAATCAAAAATCGGTCGAAATTAGCTTTCGATTTCTATATTCAAAATCAAAAGTAGGATCGGAGCCTCCCCCATAGCAACGGTGTAGCTTACTGGTAGCCTGCAGAAGCACTTTTCCAGACACTGTGGCTACAGCCGGAGTCGGGGACAGAACAGGAAAACCCTTTTTCTTCCACATTTTACTTTCCCAACAACAAACACGTGATTATCAGAAAAACTACAGTTTGTCGGCTACACTAGAGAAGTGACTATGAATCAAGAATGTGATGTCTTTTGCTGCGTTCCATTTACCTTGGAAGTTAGTGGTCGGAGCTGGGAATGATGTCACACCCGAGTTGGCTGCATTCCAGTACAAGAAGTCTGAAAATCATTATTTCACAGTGGGGCTTGCTCTAGCCAGGATAGGAGCGCAAAGCATTACGCTGTATTTTTACACATAGAAACACTGTAGCGCCATTTCCACAGATAGAAGTTGGACAGTACTGTGTGTGTGACTTATTTACTGAGAGACAATAAGAAAGAAAGAAACAGCTTTCACTACTGTTGATGTGCGGTGAACCCATCTTGGGTTTTGAGGGCGGGTTAGTGAGGTTCTTTCGACTTTGATCGGAAATCCAACCACAGGGGGCATTCCAGTTGATATTTCCGACTGGGAACTTGGAAACTCTGACTCAGTTTAAATGGAACGTACCATTTTTGCAGGCGAGGAAACTCAAGATGTTGTTGTAAAGAAGCCTTTGGCCATCTCTTGGCTACTCATTTTGTTCCCACTTGACAGTGATATATAGATAGATAGATAGATAGATAGATAGATGGATAGATGCAACTTTATTGATCCCGAAGGAAGTTTAACAGTGAAGCGATTTGCTCGCTTCTCTTTCATTGCTGAGTGCCTTGCATTTCTGCAGGAGCGCCCCGAAAACACCTCGAATTGAAAAAACTTGAGCTCAGAGCAGAAAAGGTGCTGGACCAGCTGCGTAATTCCCATGATTCTTCCTCTTTTTGAGGTTCTCATGTACCCACATGGACCTAAGTTTCCCTGTGTCCAACAAGAACTGCCTCTCCCCCTCAGAGTGAAAGCAGGTGTCCTCTGTTTGTCCATTTTTATGCTGAAAGATACAGATGTGTGATTTTAACATTACTTACAGCAAAATAACATTTATGCTATGGCTGTTCGGTGGTTATCTTCAAATAAAGAAGGCATCTTCAACAATAAAGGCAGTGCGGTGCGCGTTTTGAAAACCTCAAGACTCGCTCTCTCTGATCAGGACCTTAGTAGGCGGTTATATCAAACTTGATACCATGTAGCATCTGTGTTTAAAGAAGTCATAAAACGGGGCATAAAACGAATGATATGTTGATCTTTATGAATCAAGACTTGATGGTTTAACAATGGCACAATTGTCAGTGCTGGAAAAAAAATTTAAATGGAAAATTGAATCAAATCGTCACCCAAAAAAGTCTGATTGAATGTTGGATTTAGAGAATCTTAGGCTTTGGTGTAATACTTCTTAGTATCCCTTCCATCAGTACATTCTAGCCTAAATTCTGGGCAAATTTCTATTTATGAAAACCACACTCTAAATTATTCTGATTTCGTCAGTGTTGCTGTACCACTGTGCTCAAACAGCACATCAGTGTGGGCACTGTGTATGTAATGTGCACAGGAGAAGAAGAAAGAATCTTAATGTTCTTAAATTTCATTTATCCTTGTGTGGGCTGCCTGCAGTGTAAATGTGTTGCTTGTGAGTGTGGGGGGGAGTTTTGAGCCTTTAAGGTGATTTTTAGCTGTTTTCTCTTCCTTTTCGTTGTAACCTGTTACATCGCAGAGCATCAGAAGTGAACATTTGGCAGTTTTGTGTTGGGCCTGGGTAAAGGTGCCGTGTCTTTTGTGTGTGTGCAGTCAGGTGAGCTGTCCCTACTCGGAGATGAATCTGAACAAGGAGGGCTTGCTGCCAGACCGCCTCAGTGGAGAACGACCCCTCGCCCTCAGTGGACCACATCCACGTGGCCGACGCCCGGACCCTCACGCCAACACTACGACACAGACATCCTCGACGCCGGACCAGCCGGACGGAGCGGAAGACTCCCAGAACAGGTTTGTGCATTTAGCTCCACAAAAGCAGCACAAACACACTTTAAACGCCACTTAAACTCCCGAGAGAACTCCTCTCAGTGTTTCACATGCAAGTCCATCCAGTGGTCTGTACCTGAGAGCAGTTATCTGTGTTGCTAGGAAACCGGTGACAGTGGAAGCTGAGCGTGTAGGACGTAATGCTCAGCCTGAGCCAGCAGGTGGAGCCAGTGAGCAGAGCCACAATGGAACAAGGCCTAAACGGTACAGTCATGAAATCATCTCACCAAGCTGTGCCGCATGCAGAAAGTGTTCCCGTGTGTTGGAGAGTGACTCTAACTTCTGTGTTTCTGCAGGACGGCTCCAGTCCCCAAATACCTGAAAATGCACTACGTTAAAGAGGAGATTGGCGACAGTAAAGGTGTGTGCGACTGTGTGTAAAATTAAACATGATAAAGCGTCAAAACCTCGTTCCCACTGACTTCTGCCCTCCCTCTGTCCTCAGCCTCTCCAGACGCCATCTCTCTCCAGCAGGCCCTCCACGAGTCTGTGTTTTCCCCCGGCATCTCCGCCTCTCCCCCCCACCGGGTGGCTCTCTGCTGGGACAAACACTGCCAGCTGCTGCCCGAGGTCCTGGGGCTGACTGCCAAGAGAGTGGCCACTTGGAGCGCCGAGGAGGTCAGACATGCTCACACACTCGCACTGCGGCGACACATGAAAAGCAGACATGCTCCTCCTTCACTCATCCGACATGAAGGCGTCTTGTTGTTCAGGGGAAACCACAACTGTGCATGAATATTCAAGGAGAGCTTTTCTGGTTCTGAGTCGGTGCTCTCTTTCGGCCTGTTGGTTCAGTAAAGGCCTACGCAGCACTTTGATTAGTGGATAAACATGTATTAATTGAAACATCTTGTGTTTGACGGACTGTCTGTAGATTTTTACTTAAAGTTGTTTCTCTTTTTTTAATCAGGTGGCCTCTTTTGTCAAAGGACTCCCAGGATGTAAAGAACATGCTGCTACATTTAAAACTGAGGTAGGTGCTTCATTGCTATTTAGGACCTCAACTTACTGATGAACTCACCAAGACTTACGATTAAGCTGATGATTACTGTATTTAATGATTGATAGATTATTTTTTAATGCTTGATTGATCTTTGCTCAAAAATGTTTTTTTTTAAAAAGAGCCAAATATCCTCAAGCTGCTTTTTTGGTCAGTCAACAAGTCAGTAGTGTTGTGCCATAATGTCTACTAAGCCCCCAGTTTGCATAGAAAATATACTGAACAACAATTTAAACACAACACTTTTGTTTTTGCTCCTGTTTTTTTTTTTTTTTTTTACAAGATTAAGTTAAAGATCTAAGAATTTGTATGCACCCAACAGATGTATTTCTCTTGAAATTTGGTCCCATATTTGTTAAAAATCTGTTAAGTGAGCACTTTTCCAAGATAATCATCCACCTGACAGGTGTGGCCGATCAAGATGCTGATTAAAACAGCTCCACATATTGGTCAAAGAATCAGCCAGTATCTGGTGTGACACCACTTGCCTAATGCAGTGTACAGGAGCCATCCATGGTGTTAAATGTGTGTAGGTTGCTAATGTGTCCTGTAGGGGTCACTGTATCGTCATGGGTGTCTGCCAAAATACAGTGGTGATCAAAATTAGAGGACATTGTGTGAACACTTTCACAAAATAACCAAGGCACTTCAACAAAAAAACTTTATTTTGTCGAAAACACAATGATCCAAATTAAAGAACAGCAATGACTGTAGCACGGAGAAAGATTACAACTACACTTTCTGAAGGTTACAACAGCCAGCGGTTAGTAGGAAGTGTACAGGCCCTTGCTTTGGATGACATCAGCACATCTGCGGCCACAGGACATCACTACTCTCTCACTCTGCCCAGTGCAAACCAGTTGTTGCATCAGCTGCCCAGGTGGCTGATTTCAGACAATCCTGCAGGTGAAGACACTGGATGTGGAGGTCCTGAGATAGTGTGGGTACACATGATCTGCAGTTAAGGAGGCCAATATAATGTTCTGCCAAATTCAGGGAAACAACATTGGGGACAGCTTATGGTAGTGAAATGAAAATTCAGTGAACATGGATAATCTTGGAAAAGGAGAAATGCTCACTAACACAGACTTCAACAAATGTGGGAACAAAATTTGAGACATTTATCTATTAAGTGCATTTAAAAAAAAGTCTTAGATCTTTAAAACTGTGAAACATGGAAGCAAAAACAAAAGTGCTCTTTTAATTTTTGTTCTGTGTATACATGAAAAAATACACAGCTCTTTTTTTGTGTAGTGGATGGATGCCAAAACTTCAAAACGAATACGTGAAACATACACACAGGTGGTAGCAATACATTTGCACTGACTTAATCACTTCAGTGTTTATGTATTGGTGCCATGTGTGTGTAGTCTGCCTGACATGAAGCACACAGAAAAAGGGCCCGACCACAGTGTGAATACTTTTCAGGGGCCTCATTAGTGTGTTTGCTCTGCAGCTCTGCTTAATTCTACGCAGTTTCTTGCATTTTCATAACATTTGCATACATTTTCATGATAAGACATTTAGATTTTTGTTTGAGACCTTTGATTCATATCCACAGTTAATGCTGTCAAATGATTTACATGTTGAAAGATATGTAATTCTTAGGAGATATAATGTACAAAATTTAAACCTCATTCAAATATATTAACTGTATATAATGATCGCATGTACAGTTAGAGTTACACACTGATGTTTATTAAAGCCCAAGGAGTGCAGAAGACTCAGAGCACAGAGCAATCACACACATTTTCATCAGGCAATGCAATGTATTTTTGCTGAGAGTTTAATTAAACTGTTTTATGAAAAGAGGACAGGCACAGTTAGAGACGAGCTGGTGAACAGAGTGGAGCGTTTGGCAGCTAAAGAGACACATATTTCCCTCAGGAGTTGGTAGAGACAAAACCAGAGCTAAAAGGAAAGTGAATATTGGATTTATGTTGCTCAAGTGACCAGAAACGTGACTCCAAATGAATAATAACGATGCTCCATAACTGCTGGATGTGTGAATAAGCAACCGTTTGCTAACAAGATGTCTCTGCTGTTTCATGATGGATCAGCTTCAAAGCTTGAAAGAGTCAGAATCTGAGTGAGGGCCCTGAAACATTAAGCTGACTGAGCGTCTGTCGCCCCAGTTTTTAGCCGTGCGTTCCACTACTTGGCTCTTGTCGGCTGTTCTTCAGTCGATTCAGCATTTTGAATCAGGGCTCGAGATGGCAGAACCAGTCAGTGAATGAAATTAAGGGGGATTTATACTTGTGCAGCAGACCCTACGCATGTCGCCTACGCTGTTGTGAGCATTTATACTTGTGCGTGGTGTGTTTGTGTCACTCTGCAGTTACACCTCCATAACACTAGGCCGCAGCAGAGATTCTGTGAAGTGCTGTAAAGTTTAATTCATTCAAACACACCTAAAACACACTTTAAACTTTAAACGGATTCACTATAACTCGCAGCGTTCACAGACAAAACACTTGTCTTTATCTGGACATATTTTCCCCACAAATACAACATGCTAAAGTTAGCCTATGGCATTTTACATTGTATAAATTAGCCGAGCGGCTAGCATACTTTTCCTCTACTCTCATGAAGCCAGGAACAACAGCAACATTTAACAAAGATAACGTTACAAAATTCGTCCCCATTACAACTCACAAGGTTTACTGACAAAACAACTGTCTTATACTAAACACGTTTTCCAAACAAATACAACATGCTAACATTATTAGCACAAGCCTATGGCCTTTTACATTGTATAAATTAGCCTAGCGAGGAGCGGAGATTTCCTCTGCTCATATGAAGCCAGGATAAATCACACACAAGATTTAAAATGCTATTTTTGTGGAGGCTTTATTGTCTTCACAATTTATTGTTTCTTATCCGTGAAATTAAAGTAAATAAAAGCTTTGTTTCCACTGAGGGAAACGGTTTCAGCTTACCAAAATAGACAGGAAGTCTCCGTCACCGCAATGTGTAGTTACATTTCTGGGGAGGTGCATGTCAGGCTATGGCTATGGTCTTAGGAATGGCATCGATTTGACCCAGAAGTATAAATCCCACATTACTCTGACTGGCTGCTAAACTCACTGCAGAAGAAGAGAAACAAAAGTGAGGAGAGCAAACATATGGCTAAACTTTAAAGGGCGTGAGATCTAAACATGTTATAGTAAATAAGATTATTTTTTCTTAGCCATTGAGCTCTTTAGCTGAAACAGTTTGTAATTGTGTTATTGTTCACAAGCACATGGTAAATATCATTTGTTATTTCAACACTAGCGTCTTGTATCTGTCCTGTCAGTTTTCTGGATTTCCTTTTTTTGAATGGCTGTATGCTTCACAGTGTGTTCAACTGCAATTTTTTTGGCCAAGACACAGGCGACAGGACAGTCTGTTTCATCACCACTAGTTCTTTGATGTCAGTTTGGTGTTCAAAGTCCTCTAGTCTGTAGACCACAGTGATATGGAGCAAAACATTTTCCTTCTCTTTGTAGCAAATCGATGGCGAGGCCTTTCTGCTGCTCACCCAAGCGGACATCGTCAAGATCCTGTCCATCAAGCTAGGACCCGCCCTGAAGATTTACAACTCCATCCTCATGTTGAAGAACGCAGACGAAGAGTAAGACCGGACTCTCAGGAGGAATCGCTCCCTCTTCACTGGTTTCATCAACACTCAGCTAAAGACATTTTGATAAAATCAGCCAGAACAGTTTTCATGTGTCGAGCTCTGCAACAGTGCAGCTACACGAAACAAGTGGAAGCCATCATCTCTACAAACGTCCATCCCTCCCCCCTCTCCCTCTCCCTCTCCCTCCTCTCTCCATGATGGACAGTACCGATCACCCTGAGGGAGAGTTTTACATGAGGATTCCTTGACTTATATCGTGTTTGTTTACTGAATCATTTAAAAAAAAAGAACTACAGGCACCTTCAATGCTTCTTAATATTGTACAGATTATGGATTGGATCTAGTGTCATGATTCTGTTGCGTTTCCTGTTTTATTTGAACTGTAATGGTGCTTGAGCTCAGAGCAGATGGAACAAGAGCGTTTGTGCTTTGTTGCATTTTACCAGGCAACAGATACTTTTTTTTTTAAGCTGCAAAATACAATCGTGAGGTGGCGAGAGGTTTTTAAAAATGTGAAACCCAGTGGAGCAGAAGCACTATGTAGTTCAGCCTGTAGATGGCGCGAGTGGGCCGCTCCACAGGCCCGAAGGCAAAGGAGTTTGATTAAATTGGAGTTGGCTGGAGCTTAGATTGAATGGGGGATGGTAAAGACTTTGTGTGTGTGTTTGTGTGTGCAAATGTGACTAAGAGTGTTTGAGAAATGAGGGTGCAATTTCCCACCAGCCTGCGTGTGTTTTCCTTTTCTGGTCAGAGGATTGTTTCGTGACGAGCAGGGCTAAGGGCTAAATGTTAAATCAAGGAAACGTGCAGTCTTTTAAGGTGGAACAAGACAACGAAACAGCTCTGTTCTTCTCTCTCTGCTTTCTCTTTGGGAACGGCACATGGATACGAATGTTAAAAACAACAGCTTTTAGTTGTTTTGTTGATATCTTTGTTTGGTTTAAAATAACCTGTCATTCATAATGTAAATAATATACAGCTACAACAGGACTGTCCTCCCTCCCTCCCTAACAGAGTTTATTCCTGCTTGGTTATGCAAAGGCTTGACATCTGTCCACGGGGAAGGACATTGTGACAGTGGACTGGAAACTACGAGCCTCAATTCATACAAAGATTTTGAGAAAAAAAAAAGAGGAAGCGAAACATTGTCAGTGTCTGTGTAAATGCAAACTGCTTTTATTTATGTATTCTAATTTAAAGGGGAATGGTACGCTGTTTTTGGCTCCGAGGCAAGCTGCGGCTGTTTGATGGAAAATGTGTGAATGGGTGAAAATAAATGAGATGCACACTGTCTGCCGTCCTCATTTCACCTCAGTCATCACACACACACACACACACAGATAATCTGTAACTGCGGTCTTTATCTGTACCTGTTTTTATTTATTTATTTACGCAAGTGGAAAACACATTCACTCAGGAAGTACTTAAAGGAACAGTTCACCCCAAAATATTCTCCCTCCTACTGGCTTTTTATGAATCTAGATTTTTTCTGGCATGAGCTTCCGAGTGTTGGCGATATCGGCCGTAGACATGTCTGCCTTCTCTTCAGTTTCATAGAGCCAGAGCTGATGGAGCGGCTTACTCAAGATAATCCACAGATCTTGCTGTGAGCAGTTTCGTGTAGGAACTATTTTCTTTCAACGAAACTACACCCATCAACTGTATCAGCGCGCAGAAGGAAGTGTGTATCTGTTCATGGACGAGAGGCTCGTGCTCGAGCTGTAGCTACCTCACTAGGTGACCAAGCAGTAGATGCACACTTCCTTCTACGCAGTGATTCGGTTGGTGGTTGTAGTTCAGTACACAGGAAATAAATCCCACTGTGGAGAAAACCCCAGCCTCAGACAACAGTTTCAGACGCCGTTAAGGCATATACACTCTAGAGTCAGCTTCATACAGGAAGAAACAGGTTGATTTATACCCAGCAACACACTATGAATCACGCAGTCCCATAATGGATGAACAAGGCAAAGAAACACATCAGCCCAGTGCAAGAAGAGCTCACAAGCTATGCCCTCAAGTGTTAAATGTTGACAGGGGTGGTGTAGTACACAGGGCCCCAATAGCAGGGAGGGGAGGCCTCGAAAAACATGGAATAAAAAGTGGTTTTGTTTGCAATTTAACTAATTGCTGGCCTTAACTAAATTAAAACTGTCTGAACAATCCAGTTCAAAATGGTGGAAGCTCTCTGAGGACCCTCTCAAGCTTAAAGGGGAACACCACCTCAGAATTCTAATATATTATTCCCATGGCCTAGGGAAGTTTAATCAATATTTGTGAACTTGAGCTGCTCTCTCTCAAAGCCAGGCACCAGAGAGGTACGTCTTAAACTTGTGATGTCATCATGTGTAAAGTCTGGAGCTGCTCCATAGTCAATAAATGGGAGCCTGATTTTGTGGACCCAAAGAAAGATTTTTTAAATACTTAAATGAGCTTTATTCTGTTGTAGTGTTCTCAGTTCTGACATAAAAAATGTTCCCATATACTCAGAACATTCCCCTGGGTGCTTTCAATCTCATCTAGAACAGTGGTTCCTAACTGGTTGGTCACGGGTCCATTCTGAATGGACCTCAAGTGACTCATAAACATGTCAAGTTTGTAAAAAACACACTTTATGTTTAAGTACAGTGAATTTCCAGCACAGAGCTTTTATTTTGAAGTGCCGTTTCCTGCTGTAGAGTGAGTGACTAATGGACAGCTACACATGCATGATGCTAAATACATTAAAGTGTGGACTTTGAACCAATGACTAAGGAGAAATCTGGACCCTGGTGCTGGACCAGTTGGAAGCAGCTCTAGACGTGATACCCTATGACATCACAAATTTGAGTTTTAGTACTGTAGCTTTTGGCTTTGGGAGAGAGTTGTCCAATTTTTCTAATATTTTTGGACTGTCTGAGACCACAGGAATAACATGTATGAATTTTGAAATACGGTGAAGTTTCCCTTTAAAGCTGCTAAATGTTTTAGTCTGCCCCTGCACTAGGATTCGTCTCAAAATGCAGCTGGAGCTGAGTGAGACACTGGTCGTGCTGCTGGAGCCCAGAATTAGGTGCTACGTCTCTGGCGACACACCAAACCCCGGTTCAGATTCCCCCTGATTACTTATCAAACTGTCCAATACTACTCAAACTGCTCACGTCAAGGTCTGTGGACCATCTTGAGTAACCAGGTAACTGAGTTTTTTCTTTGAGCACCACAAGCCAAGTGCCATCTAGTTCCATTATACTGGAGAGAAGGCAGACATCTCTATGGCCGATACTGCCAACACTCAGCAACTCACACCAAAACAATCTAGACTGATAAAAAGCACTACAGGTAAGAGGAAGAATATGTATGTTTGATTTGGGGGTGAACTGTCCCTTTAATGCATTTCTGAGGTACAGTAGTTTGACAAAACAACTCAAGGTCCACAGCTTTTGTTCTGGAGCTTTAAGAGTATCACAGATTTCAGCAGCAGATGGAGTTTCTTTAGTTATAATGAAGATTAAGTAGCTCTTAAAGTTTAATTTACAGCTCTTGTACTGAAGGACATCTTGTCCGTGTTGGCTTCAAAGTTAAACATCAAAGTGAGAGGTGGAAAGTAACATCGTACACGCTTTACAACACAATTTATAAGATTAAATCAACTGTTTAATCTAGGTCGCTCTACGTGGACAGCAACTAACGGTTACAATCTGATACCATATTACAAATTACATGTGAGCAAATAACTGACGATGTAGCAAAGGAAGGCTCGCACACAGAAGAAAAACAGATTCAGACTGAAGGCTGGATTTCCAAAATCTCTATTTTACATGTTCCAGGGCTGCACAGACAGATGAATAATGTGCAAATGTGCATAAAGTGCAAATGTTTCAGTCCATTTTGCACTGAGGAAAGTCCAACATGGGCCGAAATGCACTTTTTGCACATTTTTTCACTGTCTGTGCAGCCCTGCAACATGTAAAATACAAAGTTTTTAAATCCAGACTTCAGTCTGAATCTTCTTTTGCTCTGTGTGCGAGTCTTCCTTTGTCACATTGTGACATTTCTCTGACTTCTGCACCAGAAAAGAAGATTAAGATTGGATAGTTTATTAAGGTGCAGCTCATTCCATCCTTACCAAAAAATTGACATGCATATGTGAATTAATAAAAAGGTAATTCCAATCAACCGAACATATATGACATCAATGCAGCTTCCTGTTTACCAAGATTTTCACTGACTTTCCGAGTCCTGGTTCCAAATGTTTACAACTTTTCCGACACCACATGAATGCAGAGTTAATCATCTCACAACTCTCCTCGATATATGACCCCTTAGATGGGCTCTGACTTCTAGGTTGAGAGCTACTAGACTTCACCACCTAACTATACACTAACCAGCCACTTTATAAGGGGAACCTTGATAGTACCATGTTGGCCCCCTTTTTGCTTTCAGAACTGCCTTGATTCTTTGTGGCATAGGTTCAACCAGGTGCTGAAAAAAAGGGTGGTTATTTGAGTTCCTGTTGCCTTTCTATCATCTTGAACCAGTCTGGCCATTCTCCTCTGACCTCTGGCATCAACAAGGCATTTTCTCCCAGAGAACTGCTGCTCACTGGATATTTTCTCTTTCTGGGACCATCCTCTGTAAACCCTAGAGATGGTTGTGTGTGAAAATCCCAGTAAATACTCAGACCAGCCCGTCTGACACCAACAACCATTTCTCGGTTTGAACTTCAGCAGGTCGTCTTCACCATGTCTACATGCCTTAATGCACTGAGTTGCTGCCATGTGATTAGCTGATTAGCTATTTACATTAATGAGCACTTGAACAGGTGTACCTAATAAAGCGGCCAGTGAGTGTATATAAAGTAATTAAAACTAGCTCCAACCCAGCAGCTAAACACAGTAAAATGCTCCCAACACAGTAATGCATCGTCAGTATTAACAATCTAATGATGTCATATGATCATTTATCAGTCACACTGCAGAAGCAATTCTTTTACTTTTGATACTTAAAGGAAATTTTGCAAATAATACTTGTGTATTTTTACTGGAGTAAATTTTTGAATACAGGTCTTTTACTTGCAATGGAGTATTTTTAGATTGTTGTTTTGGTACATTTACTAAAGTAAATAATCCGAATACTTCCTCCACCACATTTAGTTTGAGGAAAAAAATCAAACTCAAGGTCAGTTTACTAACTTTTCCCAGAATGTTCATCTGTATTAAAAATGGATGAGGAGGTTTACTCAGCTGTCAACATCAGAGCGTATGTGCGTAGAGTCATATCGGCACGAAGCTCCGGAGCTGTATGTTTTGTTTAAACAGATAGCTCTAAACATTGAACTGTAGCTACCTCAGCGTTGTGACCCACATTTTCTGTAAATTTGTTGGGGACAGGATGTTGCAATGTGGTTGCAACCCTCAAACTGGCTGGTTGTGTACTGCTTATACGTGATGACCCACATGCAAACAGGCAACAAACCAGAGTGCTGTGTGGGCCGTATCTGGCTAACAGCTGGCTGCTGCTCACCCTAAAACCACCATGCTGTGTATTTGTCACACCTGTTCTCTATGCAACAAGCTGGAAGTCACATTAATGCAGACAAGTGGTATGGGCCATAGCTGTTGGCCCAAATCTGGTCCAAGTGACACCTGTTGCCATTGAAACTGTGCCATGGCTACCAAAAATGGCCCAGATAGACGTGAGCCAGAATGTAGTAAATGAAACCATGTCACACACATTTTGTGAGCACTGCTATGGATTTTACAACTTAAAAGAGTTCTCCACTCTAGGCAGTAATTGAAATATACACTGATATGCCAAAACATTAAAACCACTGACAGGTGAAGTGAATAACTTTGATTATTTTGTTGCGGACCAAGAACCCCCCTCATGGCAACGGCACTCCCCAATGGCAGTGGCCCCCCAGCAGGATAATGCACCATGCCACACTGCCACTGTCAGACTCAGACAGTTTAAAATAATAAAAAATTGATGCAGAAGACACAGAGATGTCGTCTTTTTTCATTCCACACATTCTTCTTCTCTTGTCAAAACTGCATTAACTGCAATGCAATGCAACCGTAGTTGGGTAACGCAGCCTCGAGCCACGCGCCTCGGGCAGAGATGAAAAACGGGCTACAGTCTGAAGTCTGGTGAGCTCCCCTCTTTCTAACTCCCCATCCACAAATCCTTTTCACTGTCAAACGTGTAGTCTTCAGGCCCAACAGCACTGGCTCTACTAAGTGACACTACTCCATGTAATTTAGCAGGCGTCATCATGCAGTTCCCTCTGGAGCAAACAGCAACCTCCGGGACTAAAAAATGTAGAAGTGCCAAAAAAATACAGTTCCTTGAAAGGCCCCTTGAGGCTGGCTCTAGAGGCGAGTCAATCCCCATAGACACTCATGTTAAAATGCTCAACTTTACAGCAGAAATAAACATGTTTACAGCCTGGTACAATAAATGGGTTCAGTCTCTAGCTAATTTCAATAATCATGACAACTGTAGAGGGGATGGATTTTATATAACTCACCCAATAACATCTGATTAAAGGTTACAGTGTTGCATGTTTGGGCTATGGCTGATTTGAGGCTACCAAGATGACAGCGTTGGTTAGGCCTAAATAAGTCTTGTTCAGCATTTGGTTGTACTAAAAAACCCGCTAAGGAGTCTGTGTTCTGTTTTTCCGGTAAATAAAATTAGTTTTAATTGTTTTTTTAAGCCTTTTTTTACTAGCAAAAATTAGCATTAGCATAATCACAGTTAACCGTGGCTGTAAATGCACCATGCGAACAAAGCTAGTTGCTAACGGTTAGCACTACACTCTTGTCCAAATGCGGTCACTGCAGGCTTCAAAAATCCAAGATGGCAACGGCCAAAATGCAGATCTCGAGGCTTCGAAACAAGGATGTATAAAGAGAACTGGATACAGCGTTGGAGGTGTGCCCCAGTCTATTCCTACGAAAACTGCTCAGTGGCGCATGGAGCCAAAAAAGCTCAATGTATGCGGTATAAAAATTACCTAGATCTTTCGTGAGGCCCAGAGCAAGCACACTAGAGATGTATGGCAGCCGAGCACAACTGAGCGGCTAACTTCCATAATAGCCCTCTGCAAACATGAATGACTGTGAAATGTGCGACTCGTCTAGACTTTCAAAATGTTATTGGACTGAGACATTCAAAAACAATTGCTCCACTATTTACAACGTCTCTATCACAGTGTAAGTCTATGGGGAAAAGTATTTTTGGGCCCAATGGCACCTCGTGACCGACAAGACCAGTGAAGTTCCACTTTTGGCCACTGTGTAATACTGGCTTGAAAGCCCTGCGCTGTTACTGGATTCTTGCTTCAAAATGGCAGTCAACAAACCAATGGGTGACGTCATGGTGGCTACTTCCATTATCTTTTACAGCCTGTGCTCTGGAGCCACAAAAGGTTTTTTACAACTTTTTTTTTTTTTTTTTTCCACTGATGCAGTGTTACTCCCCGAGACTTTGAACTGACTTTAAAATCTGTGTTCCCCCTTTAAGCAAAATTCAAGCATCTGCTAAGTGATTTTCAGACCATGCAGAACCGAATGAAATCACATTGGCTGTCTGAAAATAAACCTGCACATTATGTGTTTGAAAACATTAATAAAAATGTCAAGTGTATTGTTGTTAAGGAGATAAATAGATGGCTGGTGATCACTAAGAATAACTGGGCTCACCGTGGGACTGGCCTGGACCAGCCACAGATTCCCACGACCCCTCCTCTACACACACACACACACACACACACAAATCAAAACACAGGCAGGCTGCAGAGGCGCACAAGCAGCGAGGACACGGAGAGGCAGAGCGGCTTTGCACCACTTTTAGTTAGATTGGTATTTACTATAAAAGCTTCATTTCAGGCTCCGCAGTGCTCGCTGTTGAGCTGCACACTGACTCACACAGTCAAGAAACGCATAAAAAAACCGTCTTCATGTGAGGAGGAATACGGTGAAAGTCTGGATTTAACACACGCAGGAGTGGGAGGAATAACGCAACTCAGGGGTATTTATCTTGATGATGCCGAGGAGCCAGTTTCTGCTTCGGATTTGCGTCCAAAACAAGGCAAGTACTCAATCTGATTATACATGGACTGCGTTAAAGTAACCGGACAGTGAACTGCGGTGAATTACTGTGGGCAGCAACAGTGCTGTAGCGCAACGTCAATTAAAATATACCATGAAAGATGGATGCGTAAAAGCACTCAAAAAACTGCATTTATCACCAACGTGTGCGTCCTGTTGAATCGCCCGTTGTGTTCACTCGCTCCGGGCGGAATTAAATCATGAGTTCAGTTGGAGCAATAACCGTAGTAATGGGACTGTTTTCATGACTGCAGTGAGACTGTGAAGTGAAATCACAAGGTCTTGAAAGGGGTCACTTGTATTTATTCCCATGATGATGAATGAGCGGTTTGATAGCAGTTCAGTCCGGGTTCAGGGAAGCTGCTGCAGGGTAGAGTAGAGAGACTGGAGAGAGTCTCTGTGTGGCTCCACAGAGACACTGGAGGAGCTGCAGAGAGGTTGGCATCTCATTAACTCTGCCACATGTCTTATTAAAGCAGCTATTTCCTGTTGTGTGCAATGCAGAGCAAACTATCTCTCCAACACCCCCAGCGCTCTCCCTCTGGTGCTGCATGCAACACTTAGTTACTTAATTCTTGCATTTCTGCTCTTAGTCCTCTTTCCTGTCTTCTCTCTGTCCAGTGTGAAGCCAGAGGATGACAGAAGCCAGTCCTGTCTGCAGCCCCGCCTCCTCCCACTCCTCCCAGTCATCGCCTGCTTGCCTCCCAACATGCAGGAGACACCTGAAGAAAGGCAAAGCCTTCAAGACCAAGCTGCACCTGAGCTCTGCGCCGGGTGTGTGGCTGCTGTTGGGTGTAATGGTGGTTTTGGTGGGGATGGCTGTTGCAGTGGCCGGCTACGTATCTGCAGCACCAAAGTCAGTCATGGGCGGCCGAGGCAAAACCCACATTGATAGGATGAAGCTGGCCGGGCCCGCGGTCATGGGAGTGGGCCTGTTCATCTTCATCTGCGCCGCCACGCTGCTGTACGAGAACCGGGATCTGGAAGTCCTCAGGCGAGATGACCTTGAGGATCTGAAGGGAGGAGACGGCTGGGAGGATTCGCAAGATCAGCCCAGCTTCAGCTGTCAGGAGCAGTGGGAGCATAAAGATGGAGAGCAGGGATCCTGGGCGGCTCCGACCCACACACTCCCCCTCTCAAACCAGAACTGTGATCCTCCACTTCCTTCACCTCACAGGAACACGCACAACACCAGCAGCAGGCCATCGTCGCCGCCGCCTCCTACGGATGCAGGAGGTAGAGATGGAGAGGAGGTGGAGGAGGAGGAGGAGAAGGAGGGAAGATCAACCCTGCTGGCCCGAGTTCTGCACCACCAGGAGCCAACTCCTCACCCTCCCTCCCCCTGCCCGTCCATCTCTCACTCCGTCTACTCAGACTCTTGCAACTCCAGTGAAATTAACTTCAACATACGAACAGGCATTCCTCAACAGTGAACCCCCTGCTGGTTCAACTTGTCTCATAAAATATGCATGATGAGATTCATCTGGAAGTTTCACGTGCAGACACACACTTAAGACAAGACTATGCATTCCTCAATAAACAAGTGAAATGTTTGTTGGTATGTTTTAGTGCCTCCGAGTGGCGCAGTGGCTCTGAGTCACTGTCTGTGAAGGGTGTTTTTGTCCTACATCGTTCTCTGACTCACCCACGTTTGAAAGATTGGAGCTATGCCGTCTGATGTCAACTCGCCATCTTGTTGTCTTTGAACTCAACCATGCCCCAAATCCCTAAAGCCACTGCTTGTTTGACCATATTTGGACCTGAGGAGGATTGCTGAAAACTTATTTGGGTGCCGCACTGAGAGATGGACGCTCACTCCTCTCTCTTACACACACACACATGCAGAGGTGCAGGGTCTACATTTCCTTTGCTGGAGAGCTTTAAGAGGATGAGCCAGATTAGGTTTTAAATGAGTCTTTATCTAATCTCACACATACTGTAATCTACTCTTTATCTGAGGAAATTGTGTCTCGCTATAAACAAGAGAAGCACACGAGGCCACACTCCTCTCACTCGACACCTACAGCCACGCTATAAATACCAGCTGCTGCTTTGTACACATGCGAGCGTGGACTCCAGTTTTCACTGTAATTCAACATTTTTTTTAAAATCACACTGTCAGCTGCTCAGTTTTATTCTTTTCTCGAGTGTGATGAAGCGAGATCTTAAAGAATTTCAATCAGATGGTGGAAAGAAAGAAAAGAGCATTGACTGACCAAAAAAAAAAAGCAAAATCTGGTGAGGCTGTTCTGAGTTATTCCTGACGCAGCTTAACTGAGAAAGCGCTCCTATGAGTCGCTTTCTCTCCCACCATCCCGACCTTTCATCTCCTCTCACTTCATCATCCGATTCCTACGCTTTATTCAAACACCCCGTCCTCCATCTCGATCCCTGGCTTCCGCAAAACAGAGCAAAACAATGCAGAGTAAAATGTTACCGGGTCCAATTAAGCTAAAGCGAGCATGTTTGAGAGGTAAAGGGGGTAGGATTTTAATTATCGCCAGCATTTTCTCCTCCAGCCTCTAATTACACAGGGGATCAGTCTGAAAGTTTTTATAGGTGCTTTAGCACCGCAGAGTATTTCCTTGTTGTTCGGGCCCATGCTGGGATCCTGCCATCCAGATGACGACCGAGACTGAAGTGTACAGTAATTTCCAGCCGCACATTTTACTCACTTAAACGAGCACTCATCTCACTCTCACGCACACATACATACATTATGCTGTTTTAAGATGCTGAATGTATATTTCAGTAGCAGGTCGACAGGGAGATGTGTCTGATTTTTCACTGAATCATGCAACAAGCTGCAAGCAGCCTCCTTCACACTTACTGCTCAGAAAAGCAGCTCTCTCCTCGCTCTCACACATACACGAGTCCTTCTGGCTGTGAGAGATGCTCTGATGTATTTACATTCAGACAGAAAGATGCTGAATGTTAGAGCGGCGACCAAAGATTAGTGCTGATTAATCTGCGGATTATTTTCAAGATTACTGTCAAATGTTTTTGTCTGCAATAAACTGCCAGTTTATGAGGTACAGCCAGTTTGAACTAATGCAGTCTAATTCAACAGTCAGTGTATGGGAGCTGAAAACGGCCCTGCTTGCTTTTTTTTCTAACTGCCATTATCTGGAGATAGAAAACAAAGCGTGTGTTAATCTGTGTCGATTCTGGATAAAAACAAAAGGTAGATTTCTCAAGATAACCAGATAATTCATCAGGAGAAAACCACTTTTTCTCGAGACCAAAAAAGACAGCTCACTTTCAGTTCTCTAGAGATAAATTATCTCTTTTTCTGCCTTTTGGTTTTTTGAGAATCTACATAATTTAACTCGTTATCATGAGAAAACGAGCTCATGACTCACGACTTCAAGATAACTGCATTGTCCGAACAGCCAAAATCTTAAGAGTTTACTTTTAGATCAAAGCAAGAAATCTTTATTTTTCATTACCATTGCTAAAAAAAAATATTCAAATGATTAATTAACCATCCGTTTCAGCTCTGTCTGTAGCAGGTAGCTTTTTTCTCATGACAAAGTGTTACTCTATGTCGATTTTCGAGAAAACAAAAGACAGATTTCTCGAGATAACGAGAAATTTTATAATTAGAAAACACCTTTTTTCTCAAGATCTCACTTCTCCTGTGATCTTGAGAAGATAAAAGACATTTTCTTAAGACAAATTATCTCGTTAACTTGAGAAATTGGCTTTTTGTTTTCCCAAGAATAGAGAATTAACCTGCTATCATGAGAAAACAAGCTTTGTTGTCTCGAAATCGGGAGTTAATTATTCGGGAGGGCATTAACTGCATTAAAGAAATAATTGCAAACAAGGCTCTTGGATTCGACTGTGTGGTCATTTTGCAGGCTGCAGTTTGTAGTTGACAGTGTTTCTATTATGTTGTCCATCCCATTTATATCAGTGAAGGTAGGCTAAAAACATAACAACACCATCACCACAAACAACAGCCTACAAAATAATTATAAAGTTGTCAGAAAAATAGCGAAAAATGTCATCACAAGTCTTTAAATTGCTTCAAATTGATTGTTTTTTCCACTCAAAAACTCAAAGGTACCAACATTGTTCCTTAAGAAATCACTCAAATGATTAATCGACTAATCATTTCAGCTCTGTCAGCACCAGGAACAGATTTACTCCTGTGTCATGTTAATGTACAGGCCTAGTCTGTTCTACCAGGCATCGATCCTGATGTTGAGATTAAATTCAGATGTAAAACCCCTTTGAATCTGACTCCAAACTGACCAGAGGGGATTTCAGGATCTCTACACGTGCAGCTGCAGCACTGCAGACACACAGAATACAAGAAACCTTTGAGGGTCCTCATGTGTGCATCAGTGAGTGTGAGTGTGCGAGAGTGTTGTTACATAATTCAGCGCCGCACGTTCTTTTTTGCTGCATCGGGAATGTAACTGAATCGAATCCCCTCCTCTGTGAGATGAATGTGTTTGTCGATACATATCTAAGCAGATGGACGGGAGGCTGTAAGCTGCTTAACCCTGCGCTGACTCAGGACACAAGCAATTTCTCTGTTCCTTAAGAGAGAGAGGAGCTATGATCAACATTTTTTGGTATAAAAGATGTGTGTGACTGAGGATAAGGAAGATGCCAGTTTAAAGAAGTGTGTGTGTGTGGTTTTTTAACGTACATGCTTAACCTGTTACAGCAGGAAGTGGGATTCAGTTAAGAAGTCTTTGTAATAAAAGTGAGACGCATCAGCTGTATGGAGATATGTTTCCACCACTAAGGAGTTTTAACCTTTGTCCACATCTGGCATTCAGTATTTCATAAAAACAGAGGGATGAACGTTGAGGTTTTATATGTAACATTCACAGTGTATCCTCTGTTAAAACAAGCTAATAAACCAAATGACATTTTTCTGGCATTTAAGGAGACGTAAAATCTCTCTGGTGGCCACATTCCACCGCTCCTGAGTTTTCTAATTTGCAGCTGTCCCTTGAAACCTTGTGTTGTTTGATCATCTTCAGCCTCTGAGCAGCTGTGATCAGTGCACGATAAACAGCAGGTGTATTCCTGATCTAATCCAATTTTAGCTCTGCTATCGGCTCTCCTCAGCAGTCCACATGGTGCAGTCAATAGAAGAAGGATCCCGCTCACAATGAAAGGACTAATATTGTGTGTTTTGGCCATTGTGATGCTCACACCTGCTCGAGGTAAGATGACGTAGTGCCTCTGGTCACAGTAGGTGTAGTTAAACATCGTCTTCTGTTCTTCGACAATGTCACGACTAAAACTTTAACGTTTTACCCCGTAAACAGTGATTAGATAATGAATAATTTACTTAATTAATGTTGATATCAAATTATTAGCCTTCTTGATTTGTGAAATATCAACAACTCCCACTTTATTTTATTTAATGAATTAGAGCTGCAACTACCGATCATTAAGGATTAATCTGCAGATCCTATTCTTCATTATTTTATTAATCATTTGATCAACAGGCTACGATAAAACTTTATTTATCTTGAGGGAAACTGATGTGCAGCAGCCATGCAAATGTAAAAGTCTAAGATAACAATAAGGTGCAATAAATATATATAAGTCCATCCCAGTTCCCAGAATCCAAGGTGACATCTTTTAATATCTAGTTTTGCCTAAAACTCCAAACTATTCGATTTATTGCGATGTACGACAACAAAAAAAGTTGAGAAGCTGCAGGGATCATCAAAATTTGGGGGTAAAAAGACTCAAAAGATAAAGTTATTATCAGAATAGTTGTTGCTACATTTTTTGTCGATCGACTACTCAATCAGGCATCACAGCTCTGCAATAATTCCTAACTTCATGCAGGTTATAATATTCAGCTTTTGTTAAAACTGTTTTTGGTGGCTGCAGTTTAATCTACGCTCATCGATATAAATCGGGTGAAGAAAATATTACAACTACACAAACGTCCACAACACCTCTCTTACAAACTGAGCATGATGACATGATCACGATGAGAGGATTTATTGCAAGACGGTTGCATAAGACTGCACTGGTTAGGTTTACCTAATAAACTGGCGACTGAGTACAAATTTAGTCAGCCTGCGCTCTCCTCACAATGAACCCCACCTCACTACTCTTTTGTCTGCTCGTTCCACTAAGCCATCACTAGCTAACAAGATGAGAGGGGATAAGGATTGTGGCTCTCACTGAGACTCATCTTATGGCCCCGAGGAGGGGATTAGTCCTTTTCCAGCAACAGCAGCAGCCTGTAGCAACACTGAAGCCAACCTTTTGGCAACTGGATATACTCTGACAGTGACCTCTATAGAGCTAAATCTCACACAACGATGCGCTGACATCCAAAACTACCTGGGTAATCAGGTTTTTGTATCCAAATATGCTGTCCATACAGTTATTTGAATATATAATGGAACACTTAATATGAGCTTAAAATGAAGAGTCGAACTTTAAGGGGATTTACAGCCACATTTGATGAACAGTTAGAAAACTTTCTGCTCAGTCACGTACTTCCCACTGCCAATAAGTCACTTACTTTAGGAAAAAGCCTCTCTGCACTTCAAGAGCTAATGTGTGACACAAGTTTGAGGGATTGTGCAGTACAGTGTGTTAGGAATAACTAAGGATTTGTCCCACTCCTGCACTGCGTTCTGCTGCCAACTCTTTCTATTAATTCCAGTATCTGTCTGGTTAATAAAAACACGATGCTGCCCTAAGACGTGGAGCCCTCCCTGAAACACACAAGTCATCCACTCAGAGAAACAAATTCCAGACTGCTGCAGAATAAACAAAATATTTCTGAGATGCTCGAGTGCTCGGCAGAATGTGGATCATCAGTTTGGCTTGATGTCCTTCGACAGCGCTCCAACACCTTCACACTCTCAGCACCCCCTGAATAATAAACGTGTCCAACAACACATTACGTAAATGCCTCCAAATCTGAATAATTCAATGTTTTTCATCCATTAAACTGTTAATAAGTGTTCTCTGTTCTTAGCTTGATTGTCTGTGTAACGGTTTATCCTGCTGTCGCTTGCTTTTCTTGCAAAAAAAGTTTCCTAGCTCAGTGTGACTTGTCTGCTTAAAGGTATACTACGCAGGATTGTGTGATACTGTTTGCAAACAAGCTCAGCAGCAAAACTGAAAGTAAAAGCCAACCCCAGATTCACTCTCTTTTGGTGTTTCGCCTCAATATATTTGTGTTTTTCTCTGCGCTGTGTCTCTTGAATGCCTGCTGCTTTCAGTCTGGTTCCTTTTTATAGAGCCCCGACCTCACCTGAGTGCTGTGGGGGTACACGCCCATAAACGTTTCAAGCACAGAAATTAAAAAAATACTGGCAGAGGGCAGAGTCTCTGCAGATAAATACACCATAGTTTGTCATAAGTGATCATTGGATTACTTCTGTGAGTCTATTCATTGTTTTTTGGGACAATCCTGCATAATGTACCTTTACAGAAACGTCAATTCACAAAAAATCAGTTTTACCTATTATAGTCGACATAATTTTGATAGTAAAGTTGATGTATTTTTTTCAGTTATCTCGTTGTTAGACACTGTATCCTTTGGCAACATGTTCGTTCAAAATTAATACCCGTAAAACTTAACTGTGGCCACATCCACACTGAGACATTTTCCTTTTAAATTGTGTTTTAAAATGAAAACAAACTCCATACATAAAAGTGTTTCAGTACCGTTTCAGAAAAATATCTCTGTTCATGTTAATGGCTCATTTGTGCTTAATGTCAGATACGTGTATGGACCTGGACGGAGCTTTTAGTCCATATTCATTTTGTCCATATCTGTGCACATTTTCTGAAAGCTTACAGACAAAACAGAGCAGTACCATTGACGATCATGTGGGCAGTGTAGCATAGTCCAAGCCAGCTATGACTGTAGGACATGACAAAGACATTTAAAAAAATTGTGCAATTGGTAATACAGTGAGAAGAATTCTCCGTCCACGTGTCCTGATGTCCTCACAAACAACCGCCTTCTACAATGCTGGCTCGTACATTATCACAACCTCCTCCACTGTTGCCTTGATTGTTGTTGTTGTAAACTTTTGACTCTACCCTCGAGTGCCATCTAATAGATGTATCTATGCCAACATGAAGGACACATGGAAGTATGTGGGCCGTGACGGTCATATCTTTTGAAATGACTGTATCTATTTTCATACGTAAAAGAGAATAAATGAGCCTCAAAGCGACTGAAAACATATCACACGACCCCTCAGGCACACTGGGTATGCAGTTCATCTACTCTACTGTCTGCGGTTGGTTGCTCAGTTACAGAAAATACCACGGAGATGGCGCAAAGTAAGACCAGAGATTTCTTCGCTTGGACTGACAACAAGCTGGAACTGTTACTAAAAGTATCATGAGCAGAATGGGGTTAAGGTTGCGGAAAACAGATTGGGAATTGTTACAAAGCAAATTCGGTGACATATTAGAGCAGTACCGGCAGCATTTGCCGTTACTACAGGAAGTCACTGTAATGGAAAGGAAGTACCCCGACTAGAAGGATGTTATCATGAAAGATATGTCAACCTAGCAGCCCTGGAGTTTTCAAACTAAAACCAGGTCAGCAGCGATTTTAAAAGTTCCAAAATGCCAGAGTAGTGTGGACTCCAGGCTTACACGTTATAAAGTTATAAAACAAAAATGTATTGGTGTGGATGTAGCCTGTATCAAACTGTCCTGTTTCTCTGGCTCAGGTGAGGAGAAGGAGCAACCAGAGCAGCTCATGGAGTCGATGGGATTTGAGGAAGAGGAGATTCTAGAGTGTTTCCGTTGTGACCTGGGATTCTGGGATGCCTGCTACACAACCGAAACCAACTGCAGTGCAGGGGAGCACTGCTACACGGGCCGAGGGAAGGCAGGTGTGTTGAATAAGACTGTATTTCTACTGTTAACTAATATCTAAGCATGAGAAGTAGTGTAAAGGTTACACTGAATAACATCATCTTGTCTCCACAGCTGATACTCTGGATGTTAAGACTCTGGGTTGTGTGAAAGCAGACGAGTGCGGAGTGGAGACCACAGTGGCGCTCTTCTCTAACAGCACCATCTTTGTCATGACCAAACACTGCTGCGACACCCCCTTCTGCAACTCGGCACACAGACTTTCAATCGCCACACTTCTGTGTCTCACTGTGGCTGTGCTAACTACCTGGCACCTCACTGAAGCCTCAACGGGCTCACGATGAACAACCTGCATTTATTTATTTATGTTGTCAGAACAAAAAGAGAAAGACTGTGAAGTGATGCTGAAAGGACTTCAACCATATGGTGGGGAAAAAAATCACCAGCTTTGTGGAATTTTTGTACTGTGCAGCAGACTACTGAATTAGGAAACACTAATTAGATAATTATGGGATAAACATATTTAGAAAGAATTTAATTCAGCCAAGGAGCAAATCTGTTTGTACCATATTGAACAGAACTGACACTTTTGCTAAACATAAACGTCTGGAACACATGCAGTACAATAAATAAACCAGCTGAAAACATCCGATAGTGAACGAGTGAACTGACCACAGATCTGTAGACACGTTTGCACCACAACAGTTCAGCTGTGGCTCAGCAGCTCCCCAGCAGAGGGCAGGAGCTCTTCCTTCATGAAGTGCTGAAGGTCCAAATCTTTGTCGTCCAGGTCAAGGCTCAAGAACATCTCCACCACAGACCTGCACCTGTCAGTCACACAGACACATCTGTTTCACAAACTCTGCTCTCTTGTGTTGGTTTTCTTTGTTGTTTTGTGTTGATGGACTTTAACAAACCTGTTTGCCTGCTCATCTGATGACGCTTTGTCGATGCGTTCGATTAGCCGTCCTGTCCGGTACAGTTCAGACACCTGACCAAACACACACACAGGCAGTCAATGTGAGCATGCTTCTTTGTATCTCTGTGTGCAGGGTTCCTACACATTTTCCATTTTCAGTCTCAAATTTCCAGACTTCTCAGTAGGTTTTTCAGACGATATTTGACAAATAACCAGCAAGCCCTATGAAAATCTGCATTTACCTATTGCAGCCGTTCAGTCCATACTCGTATGCAGAAAGTTGGACAAGTCAACTAACCAACGCTACAAATACTTTTATTATTTTCCTTAAACATTTTGAATAATTATTATTATATTATTGTCCCCTCCCCCTATTTTTAGTCTCTCTTATAAATAGGAACTGAAAATGAATAAAAACATCTGAAGGTGCTCTACGTGACATTCACAGCCTGGGCTGGTATTGGCTGCACACGGCTCTCACCTCTGACATCACAGGCAAACATGAAGGGTCGCTGAGCCAAAATGGCGGTGGCTAGCAGTGTGTCATGCTTCCGTGACAATACCGTCCCACCACCATGGGTCAGGAGCGCATTTTCAGCTAACCAGACTTACAAGAAATAAGATGCAAGCTTGGCTAGCCAGCGACCAAAACAGAAGCTCAGATTACAAAACACAGATTACATTACTCCACTTTATTTTTTACATAGCAAATAGTGGTTTGCTGCTATATCATGTTCAAAATCTCATCAATAGAACCTTTAAATATTTAAATTTTCACAGCGTCAGTGCAGTCCTGTTTATTCACACAACAACGATGAGCGCAGTCATAAAGGTTTCCTTATGCAGAACAGTCTAAATCACTGCCTACCTAAGACACACTGAGACAAACTTAATATTATGGTTATTTGTTTCAGTAATTTCAAACTAATTTGGGCACAGATGCTTGGATTTGGTTCAGTTATAAGGCATTTGGGGTAGAGCTGGTTTGCAGACTGTGTTAAGATGCATGCCATACTTCTTGCGTTGATTCCGACAACATCAGGCTTGCTCTGGCCTGTGCTCTCTCACACAGTGGTAAACATTTTGGCTGCGCTGGTTGCCTGCTCCAAACACCATGAAAAACACTCTGCTTGTATGGGCAAGATATTTTTTAAGAAATTCAGAATTTTATATTTTAGAAAACAAAATAAATGAAAACACAACTATTTTTTCATACTCTCAAATTTCATACTACTCCTTACTGTGTAGGAACCCTGTGTGGTTGTGTGTGTGTGTGTGTGTGTGTGTGTGTGTGTGTGTGTTTGTGTTTACCTGCACTCCTCTCTGCACGAGGCTGGTTGGCAGGCCTGCCAGTGTAGCGATGTTGGCAGCATAGCTGGACTGGCAGATTCCTTCCTTCAGTTGGTACAGAAACACCAACTCATCCCCATCCACTGCGGTCTCTAGAGTCTAACACAGACACACGCAATAATACACAACCACACAACACAACACACTCACATACACAATAAAATAAACTTCTAATGAGGTCTCATTAGCTGGATGATCATTTGGAAGTTTTGCTGTCAACATTTTTTCTGCAGTACATTCGTTTTTCCACCATGAAACCTCAGTGAACGCTCACAAAATGCTCCGGGCTACATTTCATCATTGTGCAGTCGAGTGTCTCTCAGTACCAGAAGAGACAGCAGGCCAGAGGAGGGGAGCAGGCCCAGCTGCAGCAGACTGTGGAAGTTAGTAGCCAACAGGACATGAGGAACATCCACCAGAGGTTTCCTCAGCCAATGAGAGATCGATGCAGCCAGCAAGGACAGTCCATCCACCTGAAGGGGAACATTACACAGTCAGCTGTGTTTGTGCACATGGATGAAGCTCCCATGGGTCAAACTCTTCGGTCTTAATTCAGGTTAAGCTCTTTACATAAACCCTTAACAGCCTGAGATTGAGTTGTTGCTACAAATAAACCAATTAACATTCCTGCCTATTGTTCTGTGGATGAAAAGGTCCACCCAACAGATGTCCCTGTTATTTGTGATTGAGCAACAGTATTACAAAAAACAAATGTTAACTGATGCTAGTGACGAATACAAGTATCACATTCACACAAGAATAGAAATTCTCTGTTTCTGTAATCATTGTCTATTTTAATTCTTCTCAAGGAGACAAAATCAAAGTTTCTATGTTTACACTAAAACTTTTGCACAATCTCTCAAGGGGGAACTGTTCCATCATTGTACACCCACCTGGACCACCAACAGGAAGAGAAAGCAGCAGCAGTTTCAATCAGCAGATTTGTGACGGACAAGGAAAGCTATCTTGCTAATGACTACCACGAAATGATGTTACATTTTCCATTTTCTTACGTGCCATATCTGTCTCACTGCCAGCCAGGCAGCATCTGTCACCTATGGCAGGTTTTATTTTTCACTGCCAATATCATACAATACCAGCTGGTTAAACACAACCAGCAGCCTCTGGTACTGAAAAATGAAGCCAACACGAAGTGCCAAAAAACTGCAGTTCTTTGAACGGCCACTTGAGGCTGGCTCCAGAAGCCAGTGGACTTTACAGCAGAAATAAACATGTTTAAAGCCTGGTACAAAAATGGTTTTGGTCTCTATGGTTAATTTCCACTTCATGACAACTGTACAGGAGGGGAATTTTTTACATAAGTCACCCTTTTACATTTTATTAAGGCCTCTCTGAGTGACAGGCTGTCTGCCACCTATCGCTCCTCCACAGCGCCAGCCTTATGCCCAAACATCATCACTTCTGGCTACAAAAAACAAAATGGCGACATCCGAATGCCAAACTCAAGGGTTCAAAACAGCAGTCCTTAAACCAATGGGGGACATCACAGGTGGCTATTTCCATTATTTTTACAGTCTGTGGTTAGACACAGCAACAATCACTGTCTTCTCCACACATACTTCTCGGCTATTGGTTGAGGCGGCATCTTCACCGGTCAAAGTTCAACTCCACACAATGAGTAGATGTAGCTTTGCTCTGCCATTGGAAGCAAATGTTTTATTCATCCCTGCATTTGTCCTTGCACTGAATGGAAGTGAACTGGAGGTGAATATCCAGCAAAGTTAACTTTGTGGATGTGTGACCATGCTAAGATCCTCTCTGGGAGGCATTTAGCACTTATTTCTGATGACAGAAAGATAGATTGTAAATATGGGGAAAGACAAAGGGTGGGGCGTGCAACAAAAGAACCAGGCCTTGCAGTTCTCTGGCATGTCACCACCCACAGGCAAGGGAAGCAACAACTGCCTAAATTTGAACACACACACACCACCTGCAGTTTAAAGTGTTACAGATGCAGTTTCTTACATTTTTTTTAGAGCTGTTGTTTTTAAGCTGTTGCACTTTTGGGGTTTTACATTTAGCACTGTGTCACTCTTACCTCCAGCAGATATTACTAATAATATTTAGATTAAACAGAAGTACAGTTTGGTTTATGGCTGTAAAACACCATACTTGATGAATAACCCTAAAGCAGATTTTTTTTATATTAATGATAATTAAAAATATACCTTTGAACTTGATATTGTAAATTTGTTAGCAGTCAGTTGCCTATTTACACATCCAGCAGTGACAGAGCAATATCATTGTAGAAATCATTAGAAATCATGTTTTTGGCCAACTGACTATTCACTCTGTTGTAGCTTTTTTAGGTCTCTTCCAACTCCTGAGGGAAATATGTGGGTCTTAAGCTCCTAAATGCTCCACTATGTTCCCCAGCTAGTTGCTAACTGTTTCTGCCTGCTGTTTGGTGCTGAGCAGGTATTGTACAGTGGGTTTATAGCCCCTTTAAATAATTTAACAAAACCCATTCAACCTACGTTGGTAATTTTCTTTTATTGTTTTCTTCTGGCCTCTGCCTCCCACACCTGCATTTCTTTTTTGGACAAATAAAATTAGTTTGGACCCTCTTCCTCCCTCTCCAGAGGAACCTGGCAGACAGTGATGGAGGACAGAGAACATAATGATACTCAGAGCAGACTCTGAGTATCCAGCAGTTGCTAAAACTAAAACATCAAATGTAAAAAAAAGCAGATATGAAACTACATGGAAAACAGCAGTCTTTTCCTGCAGGTTGCACAAGTTTCAGAACTGCATTGTCACTGCTGTTGCCTATAGATGGCGCACATCAACACCTCTGTATCTGCAAATCTGAACAGCTGCTGCTGTTTTCTTGCTGATAGGTGGCACATGTTGGGCTGAACTGGAGGTCTGTTCGTGCTGCAGCTCTAAATTAGATAATATTGGCTGGAATAAGTTTCAGGCGCTTCATATTAATGACACTGTGTGTCCTTGTTATGTGTATACATATGGATTTCATTCACAAATCGCTGGAACAAGTTCTTCTTACTGTGTTAGTTCCCTTTCCAAATTCATCGATGAGAACTAATGAGTTGCCAGTACTGCTGTTGAGAGCCTGGGCCATCTGGAGAATAGAGACACAGAGTGTTACACTGCATTTTGTTATATTTTGTGTGTGTGTGTGTGTGTGTGTGTGTGTGTGTGTGTGTGTGTGTGTGTGTTTTATAGCTGTAGGCAGTAGTTGCTTTATAAAAAAATGTCTTGACAGGTGGAGAGTAGGAGTGGAGCTGGAGGACAGTAGTGCTGGAAGTTCATATCTTTTATTTCCACACCCACACACATTGCTTGTGTGTGTTTCTGTGTGTGTGTGTGTGTGTGTGTGTGTGTGTGTTAGTTACCTGGTTGAGGTCTATCATAAAGGTGCTGAGGCCAACAGACACAGACTCTCTGCTCTGCATGCGGGTAAAAATGCCATCCACCAGACCGATCTCTGCCTCCTTCGCAGGCACGTCTGAGCCAATCAGAGCCATGAACACAATCAGACCCACCTGACAAAGTCAGATCAGAGCAAGTCAGGGTTGGATGACAGGTGCTGTGGTGTAAACTTAACCAAAGGGCAAAGAGGAGTCACATCAGTGATTCTCAATAGTAGCCTGGAGGTCAAAACTCCCTCAAATGAAGTGTAAAATAAAGACATTCTCATTAAGAAATGAAATTGTTACCCTTAATTACGGCGCTCTAAATGTGTTTTCTGATTAAGATGTAAATTACAGCTTTAGGCCTTCTTCTGATACCAGTAATTAATAAAGTTGGATATTTTAGAAAGGGAAAATACAAATCCTGTACATCATAACAGCTTTAATCATCTCGCAGAACGCTGGGTTAATTACCATCTGTAGCGCAGCTTCTGGTGCTGAAGAAACAGATGTTAAAAGCAGATTATGTGCAATTATGCAGATTTTAGAGCCAGTAGTGTCTCCCACTTGTCTAGCTTCACTGGTCTTTTGTTTTTTTAAAGCTCTCTGTTACTGTTTGCCTGACCACATCTTATCACTGAGAGTAGCAAAAGAAAAACAAAGAAAAGAGCAGATTTGTCCTCAAAACACCAAATGACAAACCAATTTCAGGTAAACTGGAGACAGAGATGTACACACTGGGTCACACAGAGAGACAAACAAGTCAACACAGTGGCAAAGTGAGACATAAGGTAGACTATATTTGAGCTCGTCAGGACCAGGAGCAGTTTATCATTGCACCTGTTACTGAGAAGATAAAACTTGTGTGTTATTGCCAAGAAGAGAGAGGTTTTTTTTTCTGACCCACCTGTTTGAGGTAGATGCTCTTGCCAGATGAGTTGGGGCCAGTGATGATCTTGACTCTGCCCTGTGACTCTGAGCTCTGGAAGGAGTTCGCCACAAACACAGGAGAGCACAGCTCTAACAGAGGGTGTCTGGAAAAATACAGATATATGTCCTGTACTGCAATGTTATATTAAACACATCTTCTGCTTTACTGACGTGTGTGTGTGTGTGTGTGTGTGTGTCCTAGACTGTATATAAAGATGGATAGCATGACAGTGCCCCAGGCAGCTGGCTGCAGTATAGATCATAAACCCTGCCCCCTCCATGTTAGAGGATGGGACATGGGCCAAACTAAAAGATCATAAAACACATCAAATACATTTTTCCCCCAAATGGTTCCTGTCATTTTAGGTAGTTTTCATCATGCTGATGTGTGCTCCAATGTTCATTTTTAAAGTTTAGTTGTAATCATGTGTTTGATGCTATAAAAACAGAGTTTGAGGTCATGATTCACAGCTGTGTGTGCCACTCAGTGTGCTTATGATCAGTGGTGCTGCTCACAGTTGGTCAGACAGGTGTGTGGGCAGGAATTCGATACTGCAGACGTCACCACCACCAGATGGCAGCGGCCGTATCCGGCATATTTTGGCTTGATTTTTGTACAGTGGGAGGAAGTGAAGATTTGTTGTCCATCTTTATGTACAGCCACTGGTGTGTGTGATCAAACAAATTTTAGATGAGCTTACATGACGTGGCACATAAATGAAGAGTTCTAAATTACACCAAGAACTGGAGTGCCTGGATCAGTGTTTACATCTACAGTGCCTACCTGCCCTGTATGACTGTTATCTCCCTGTGGCTGGCTAATTTGGGTGAGGTGTAGCCATACTCTTGGGAGGCGCTGCTCATGGCCATCAGACAGTCCAGCTCAGCAGCAAGATCCAGAATCTACACAACACACACATTGAACACACTGACTGTCCTGAGCAGAGAAGCTTTGACTGATGAAAGAGTAGAAAGTGTTCACAAACTCAGTTTATTTATCCATCCATTAATTTTCATCCGCTTATCCAGGGCCGGGTTGCGGGGGCATCAAGCCAAGCAAAGCACCCCAGACGTCCATCTCCCCAGCAATGCTTCCCAGTTCCTCCTGGGGGACCGCAAGGTGCTACCAGGCCAGATGAGATATGTAATCCCTCCAGTGTGTTCTGGGTCTGCCCCGGGGCCTCCTACCAGTGGGACATACCCGGAACACCTCCAGCTGGAGGCATCCTGATCAGATGCCAAACCACCTTAACTGACCCCTTTTGATGCGAAGGAGCAGGAGCTCGGCTCCTCTGAGCTCCCTCTGGATGTCTGAACTCCTTACCCTATCTCTAAGACTGAGCCCAGCCACCCCACGGAGGAAACTAACTTCGGCCGCTTGTATCTGCAATCTCAGTCTTTCAGTCACTACCCAGAGCTCATGACCATAGGTGAGGCATGGGACGTAGATGGACCAGTAAATCGAAAATCTCTTCACCACGACAGTCCAGTGAAGTGCCCGCATCACTGCAGACACTGCAACAAACCAAAACCCAACCAAGAATCGCCACCTTAACATGGTGGTTTGCGTGTCCCCGTGATCCTGGGAGCTGTGTTGTCCGGGGCCCAAGGCAAAGTGGTCCCAGGGGAGGGGCCAGACGAGGAGTGATTCAAGAAGACTTTGGTGTTTTGGCCTATTTGGACTTCAAGTACCTCGCTTAGTATGGGGACAATGGGCCTCACCCCTAGAGCCAGACCTGGGGGAGGAGGCCCAGCCTTGAGCCAAGGGAGTCGCTGCCCTGTGGTTGGGTGAATTGTGTGCCAGGTGGTGTGCAGGGGTGGGGCCCTGGGTGTGCTGATGCGTGGCGAGTGCAGACTGGCTCTGGGAAGTTTATTTGTATATACCACATTTCACCAGCAAGGTTATTCTAAGTGCTCTTCATAAAACGGCAAAAACATCAAGACAGAGTGCAGAAGCACACTAAAAAAGGACATGTGAATGCAATTAAAACAGTCGTTAAGGGGGCAAGAAGATGGAAAATAAAAATAAGCTAAAATGGAATAAGACAGATAAAAAGGGGAGGAATAAAAGTTACAGTGCAATGTCAGAAATGAATAATTGCAGCAAACAGAAAAGCATTCAGCCTTGATTTAAAAGACCTGAGAGTTGCAGCAGACCTGCAGTTTTCTGCGTTTGCTCCAGATATATGCTGCATAAAAAGAACCCAGCAGGTCTGTACACGTAAAATGACAGACTGTGTATTTAGTCACATTTGATGGAATATATGAGAATTTGAAACACACTGAGCATACAGACAAGGAATTGGATTGTGTTGCAGGAGCAGTGTGGTAATTTTCTTTGGATGTTTGGATACATGTTGTTCTGGGAATCCATTGTAACCACAGTGAGGGTGGGTGGATTTGAGTGTTTAATTCTCAAAAGAGAGATTCTGAGTGGAGTATAACCATAAAACTGTAATACATAATGCATAAAACTAAACGCAGCAAGGAGGCACTGTTGCATTTAGTGTTATGCATTATGCATTATGGTTTTATGATGTCTTTCTTCATTTCATAATGCCTATGTATTTATATCTTGTATCTTTCAATTTCTGTCATATTTAATTTATGACTGTGTCTTTGTTGTACCACTGCACTGTCTTGTTGGCTACGTCTTGTTTCTAAGTTGATTGCAGCTGTGTGTAGCACTATTGCCCCCCTCAAAATTCCCCTTAGAGACAATAAAGTATCCTATCTTGTCTTAGTATCACTTTAATGAAGCTTAACAAGTTTGAAACATCTGCATTTTAATAAAGCTTATTGCTTATTTTACATTAATTTAATTGCCAAGTTGCCAGTAAATTATAATCACAGCTGCATTTAATGCTCATTCTGTCCCCAAAATTAATAATAAAATTTGTAATAAAAGGCGGCAATAGCAGCACGCCCGTCTGTCATGAGACAAATAACACTTGTAATGAAAAAAAAAAATATGTAATGGGATTTGTACCTGTTTCATAATCAAAATGTACAACCTAGCTGATCAGAACAAACTCCACCTCCACACATTAACAGAATTACTTTCATGCACATAATAATTTTATCAGAGTGGGAGTCGTGTTTTAAACACTGGGACCTGGAAGTGCACGGTGATACACACCCACCTTGTAAAGGGAGGCGCTCCTCTCAAGAACTGTGTTCTGCAACTGTGTCATTACTGCCGTCTCCATGTCTGAGAAACAGAAAGTATATGAGCAGGAAAAGTGTCAGTGGTTGTGGTCACTTCTACAATGTCAGGTACACAACTATCGCCTAAACTAACCACTGAGTGAAAAGGTAAAAGACCTCTAATATCACAGTGCAAGTCTCCAAGAAGGTCGTCTAGCTCCTTGGTTCTCTGGCTGCGGTAGTGCAGACGGTCCTCTGACAGAAACTATCCCACATGCACACAAGAACAAGGTGTTACAGCACATTTGTGAGTCTGAATGACACAAAACAAACAAAATTAACATGCTGACAAGATCACACACAAACCATAAAATCAAGCCCCTCTATCTCAAAATCCTCTTTCTCCACCATGCTGGGCAGGCGAGGGACAGAGAGCAGGAATCCAATCTGTGAGGGCAGTTAAAAGAAACATATATGAGCACTGATATATGTGGTGCTCCAGTGGGGGGGTCATACCAATGTTCTCGGGGTCCTGTATTCCAATAAATCCACACTGTAAGAGATTACTAAGGGCTATCCACTTTGCTGAAATAGCAAAAAACAGAGGGAGATGGACACTTCAAATGCAGTTTGAAAAGGGATAGGAATGAAGATTTATTGATTCTGTTTTTCAGTCCGACACCTTTACGATTCCCTTATTGATTCCAAATCAATTTTCTGTATAGGAAAAAACGTAGACCTACACAGGTTTTCAGCATGATTATAAAATTGAAACCCACCCTCTGAAACAGACGTGCTGCTCAGTGGTACTCGTGAAAAGAGTGTCAATTACACGGTGTTCCTGGAATTTAAGACCGTGTTGCTTGGGGAAGATGTGTCAGCATATTGCATATTTACAGACATTACAAGCAGCACAGCTGTCACATTTGTCCGTGAAATGAAGCTACGTTTTGGACTGTTTCTTTCTCTCCACCATGACTCCTTCTTGTTGCAAGTTTCCAGCAGTGTGGATGCACGAGTTTGACATCTTTTTTTGCAGTGCATAACGGTCAGGAAAACATGCCAACACTGATCAAAGGAATTGATGAATTGAGAGACATACGACTGTAATGGATGGGACAATTTGGAACTGGTTCTCAACTGTAACCACTTCACGATGCCTACCCCTAAGTGTGAATGGTAAAAATCCATTCAGCCATTGTGGAGATATCAATGTCTAAAGTCAAAACAACTGTCTTGCCTGCATATTTGAGGGCGCAGGTTTCAAGGAGTATAACCTCAGTTGGCTGTAAGTTGCAGGTGGGTGATTTCCATATATTAACCCAGGAAAACATACCTTGAATGTTTCTCTTATAGGTAAAAACTTTGCTGAGTACATAAAACCCTTTAACGGGTCTCCTTAATGTCATATTAAGAGAATACTGAGCTGGAAATTAAAGGATCCTCCTGAGACTGTTTTCACCATATCTAATTGTATGATTCCCACCAATAATACCGTACATGCAGGCTCAAGCCATTTAAGTAAATGCAAATGGTTGTTTGAAGGATCAGATGGTATATATATATATATATATATGTGTCAATGTGAATCTCAGACCAGAGGGATGTAGATGACGCAGCAGGAGGGGATGCGAGCGTCCAGGTGCTCCAGCTCTCTTCTGGCTACATCTGTCAGGAAGTCGGACAACCCCATCATCCTCCTCTTCTCTGACAGAGAGAGGGGGAGAATTAAGACTTAAAATCAAGCACCGTATAAACTTATCAACACATAACATGTAGAAATTTATGATGAGGCTTTTATGTATCATATGACTGTTCTAGGTTTGAAACGAGGGTGCAGGCGCTTACTCTCATCAATTGCTGGGTCCACGTTCGGTTTGATGGTGAAGCGGTTCTCAGCTATGCTGGTATCAAAATCCACCTACATGTTCCAAATCAAACATGGAGTCTGAACACTAAATTGACTACAAACCAATCTTAACAAACGGCAGGAGATTTCTCAGATTTGCAGCTGTGTGTTATTTAGTTTGCGTCTCACGACTCGGCTGATGAGGGAGGCGATGTGGTGGAGGTCATCCGAGAACCCTTCGCTGATATCCCGAAAGAGATGAATGGACTGAGGCAGGTGTCGCACCGTGTCCCTGATGCACACCGCATTGTACACAGTCTGATGAACACACACAAACACAACATTTCTCACACATTTAACAAAGCTTGACATGTGAATAAGGTGTAGGTGTAGCTCCAACCTTGTAGAGACTCTGCCAGTCGGTCACTTTGGTGTGAGAGAGAGACATCCTGCGCAGAAGAGTCTGACACACACACACGAGCACACACACATACTGGCTTTAGGCTTTCACAGATTCTTTGTCCAGGTGGTGACCCAGCAGGTAAGGGATAAATGGTCACAGATGTGGAGGAAACAAGGAAGTAATTAGTTAAAGTTTTTACTGGTATGTTAGTGATGTTGCGAAGCGAGGACTGCAGGGTGCTCAGGACGTCGGAGTTCGGAGGTGATGTGAAGAAACGAATCACTTCCTGTCTCCTGTGTAACACGGTCAGATCCTGTGTAGGCCGCAGAAACCACTGGCTGAGAGAAGAGAAGACATCACAGAGACTTTAAGAAGCAAACAGTACAAACTAGCAAACTTCACGACTGTGACAAAACCCAGAGTTACCGGAGTTAACCAGATATTGTGTGCATGTAGAAAGTAATTGTTGTGTAAATAAAAATGGCAGAATTATGTAATTCCCACAAGAATCACAGCATGGAATTAGATCACCATAATGTGATTGGTGACAGTACTAAAAACAGATGCATAATGTTGGAAACATTAAAACATTTATCTTGTTGCCATAGATACAAGCAGCGGAATGCAAACCTTGAAATTCCTGGGACAAACAGGAATCTTCTGCCTGAATCACAAAACAGCAGCGCAAAAATTCATATGGAAGCACATAACACAAACTTTCATTCTGGCCCCAAGTTAAGCAACTTTTAGAAGGATGTGTTAGACGCCCTGAGAGCAGTGCTCCATCCAAATATCCCCAAAGATCCAAGGGTGATTCTCCGAGCAGCAATCCCTGAAGGGTTTGAGGGGAAGGCAAAAATGTTGCTATTACAAATCCTCTTGGGGGCTGCGATTAAATGTATCACAATTAGATGGTTGAATCCTGAACCTCCAACGTACAATATCTGGATTAAATAAATAAGCCAGTTGTATGAGATGGAACAAATCACATATGTATTGAGGTTGCAAAGACTGAAATTCTTGAACAGGTACATCTTCTTGCACTTGAACACTTCACTGTAGTTGTCTTAAACCTGGATATATGTTACAGCAGCTGAAAACTTTGTACATTGATCTGTACTGTGTGAGCTATGTAATAACTGTATTGCTTGTATAGAATGCTGAAGTTGAAACAGAAAATGAGTTTAAAAAACTTTTATTTTGTCGCTTTGGTAGTTGTATGGTAATATAAGGTAAAACTTTATTTATCCAGAGGGAAACTGTAGTGCAGATACTAAGAGTGCAAAAGGTAACATTTGTCTCTAAAACTCCAAATGTTCCTGTTTTAAAATACTTTATGTTCTTACATGACCAGACAGTTATGATTATATAATTGCTATATTTAGTGTTACATGATGCAGAGCCCTTTGAATCTCTTCTATTTGCCTACCTATCAAATACAGGATTGATTTCAAGGTTCTATTATTTGTTGTACAGCCACATATGGGCTGGCACGCCAGTATATTGTTGAACTTCTCTGCCCCTTTACCAGCTCCCAACCTCTCAGATCCTCTGAACAATGTCTTTTAAGTGTCCCGCGATCGAGGCTGGTGGGTAAGGGAGATTGTGACTTTGTGGTAGCTGCTCCAAAGCTTTGGAACAGCCTTCCACTCTTAATTAAATCCCCCCCTCCATTGATACTTTTCAGACAAATCTTAAAACGTACATGTTTTTTGTGTATGTTTTATATTGCTATATATTTGTGTGTCATTCTTTTATTTTGTACAGCACTTTGATCAAATGCAGTTGTTTTTAAATGTGCTACATAAATAAACTTGATTTGATTTATTAGATTAGCTAAAACTATGCCCTGCCTTTTAGAGGTTGTCATAATGCCAGTAGTAATGGTGGTGCTGCAGCATGATAGGAGGTATCTGACATCAATATACCATGACACCAGCATAAATTATGGACCACTGTTATACAAAATGGTGGTAGGGTTTAGTTTGTCTGAATGATGAATGACACAAATATCAGCCTTTTACACTACAAGCCTTGTATTCTCTTTTAACGAAGTAAAGGCCACATTCATTTTTTTGGTTTTACGATTTCACTCTAGCAGGAGGCGTTTCTCACCGTAGCAGTTTGGAGCCAAACCTGCACCTGCAGCGGTTCAGTATCCCTGCAACAAAAGATAAGAACAAGTGGTTCATGTAAACACCATCAGATAAGATGGACTGATAATGCTACCTTCAGGGCCGCTTACCGTAAAGACTGAGTCCTTCCTTTTCACCTGAATGCAGTTTGTACACTGATGGGTGAAGTTCTGATTTGAAGATCTGCAGCACACTGGAACAAATACAAAATCAACAGTTATCCCAACCAACCCATATGTCTTGCTAAGTGTTCTTTCATGGCTCACATATACTGTATTTTTATGCAGTTTAATACATTATATTTATTTCTTTAGCTTTATTCATATAAGTTGCAAAAACATTATTAAAATGTACGAAACAGCTGTCCTGTAGGTTCTAGTTGTAAAACAAGGAACGATTAATGAGATATTTAGGAGATTAGTGTCAGCTTTTAAGGACATATTGGGAGATACTTAATAAAGATCATATATATAATGGATAAACACCCTTACCTGTAAGTGTCTTGGTCCATGCAAACAACACCTTTACTTTATTGAGAAGAAACAATACACGTTTCAGAGGAGCAACATTTTTAATTCATGAAAACATGAGACAGGATTGGTTGGCTGGTACTAAAATTACAGAGAAGTAGAGAAGAGAAAAAGAGAGAATAGAGAAAAAAACCTACTCATTGACAAAACTCTCTCAAGGTCCTCATTACGGAAAACGTGTGATCACAGTCCTATTTGTGTGTGTGCGTGTGCAAAGCTTCATTAGTGTGTGTCTTACAGTGTGTAGGCGAGGAACTGTAGGATAGGAACTCCAACACTGCTGTCTTCCAGCTCCACTCCCACTCTCCTCCTGTCCAGACATTTCAGCAGAGCGCCCACTGCCCTAAGCTACCAAACGGATGTACAAACACACACACACAGACACACACAAAAAAACACACACATTAACAAAAAATGATGGACGGTTTATGATCAGCTCCTGCACAACGATAGACTGATGGATAGGATGACATGTGGACAGCTGGCTCACCATAAGGGGTGAGTCAAAGGAGATACAGGAGGAAAGGTAGGACATTTTGTCTCTCTCTGAAATGGAGGCAGGAAGGAAAGGCAGATGGGCAGACAGTAGCCTCTGCTTACCGACCTCCAGACCTGCAACATTCAAAATTGACTCAAAATCTGTTCATTTAAATTTAATGCAGAGAGATCCTGCCTGAAATTGATGAGGATAATTGGATATTATTGGTGTTTACCAAAGTCAACATAAGGATAAGTAACCACTTCTGGTTTGTAGTCTGGGTTTGAACCTGCGATAAGACAGAGGAAAGAAATCCAAATAGTTTATTGTATGAAAGAAAACACTGACATGGCAGAACTGTGTCACTTTACTCAATAAAAGCCTCATAAAGTTGTGCATCATAGCTATACAATCTACTCCTCTCCCTCTTATCACGCTATCAGGCTGCAGAGTCAAGCATCCCTAATCTCATTTCATTCCCTTGACCTAGAAACTACTTGTCTCATACCACGTCAAAACAAAATTTTCTCAGTGTGACATTTTTTTGTTTCCCCACCCCATGCTGTGATTATATCTCAGAACTCACCAAGGTGTTGCAGGAAGCGTGTCATGCAGCTCTCCTGCTTTGCACTGGTAATAATTACATGGGGACTAACCTCCTGGATGACTAGACAGAAGAATACAAGTACTAGGGCACATGCAATACAGCAAGGCAAGCACAAGTGTCAGCTCATATACAGTACTGTCATTTCTAAGCTATTAAAAATGTATAAACACCATAAACCTACTCTAATTTGGGGACAAGGCTGAGATTATGTAACAGGCTGTGTATTGTTCACCTCTGGCCAGCAGGTGGAGCTCGTAGTTGTCAAGAGTGTCTCTCATGTAGTGTAAAGAGGAGTCCTTACTGTCATAGAAGCAGAGGCCCATCTGCCCATGTTGGGTGAAAAGACTCAGTAAAACCTGCCAACATACAAATACATGAATGTGTATTTGACTGACAACTATTCACTGCTCTGCCAGGCTGAGTGGGAAGTTTGAGTTTACCGCAGGTGAGTCTTCTTCCTCTTCTTCATCTCCATTAATGCCCGGCGGACCAAACACGAATCCTCCTCCTCCTCCTCTCAGACTTCCTAGTGCCGCCATGATGCTAATAATTTAACAGTAATAATTTAATGTTCTACATTAGGTATTTGAAAATATAAAAACGCACAATGTATGAATTAAACTTTCAAAAATAAAAAAAGTTGAGTTAGTTCGCCCTCTAGGTCAATAAACTAGCCAACAAACTGAAGGTAATGCAGGTTAGCCGTTAGCTAGGCGAGCTACCGTTAGCTAAGGTAAGCTTGAGCAAAGGTAACCAACAGTAACGTTAACTTAGCAGTTTAGTTAGCTAACATATTCTTACAGGACGGGTTGGGGCTTTGTAAAGTCAAGATAATGGGCCTTAAATATCATTATAAAATCGGATTTATAATTTAAGGGGTTGATAAAATCTTAGCTGTTACAATTGGTTGTCAGGGTCAGAGAGAGCTCACCTTCACATAATGTTATGCGCTTTTTCTCGCGCGTCTGTTCCTCTGTTGTCATGACAACACTGTACCGGATGTTGGTTCTTGTCTATGTTGTTTTAGGTTTTTATTTTTGCACAGTTTAAAAGTCACAAAATGACAAAAAATAAGTGGTATATAGAGCAGGGAGAGGCTTATTTAAGCCTCCACTTAATGTAAGTTCAAATTTCACAATTGTATTAAGAACACAAAAATTAACATACAAAGGTAATATGACAACATTAAGGTGATAGCAATCAAATTTTGTGTGTATATAGATAGATATTGTAAAACTTCAGTCAGTAGCTCAGGCTGTTATTGGCTTTTTAAATCACTGAACTCAACAGGCTTATATCTGACAGGCGTCTATATGGGACAGGCCTTTAATCCCTTTTACACAAAGACTGTTGCTCAGCAAAAATGGGAAATACAATCAAATTGTTTATTTGAACCAATATGAATATTGCTTGTATAAAATAAGGCTTTGAATAACAAATCAATTATGTGTTATATTATGACACTCACTTCATGGCACTCGAGGATTACGGCACCTGGCATACCAACACAGCACCACTTTATCCTGTTAAATCTATACTCATAACATGGATTAATATTTATGAAAACTACTAAGAAATATGAATCCAGGGAATCGAGGAAGGGACACATATTCTGACTTAATGACAGCCTCAGAGGTAGGGAGTCACTACTTATTTTTTTTATCATGTCGGTAAACCTGAATGAAATACAGTCTTCTCTGGTGCTCATGGTTTTAGTAAAATGAACTGAACCGAGCTGACAATGTGTAGCATCTCCGTATTGATAAAAATATAGATATTTATATTGTATGTGCGATCTAAACATCTAACTAACATTAGCTCAAGTAGATAGTCAACAATCTGGTTTTATACATCCAAAGAACTTCTATAAAAATGAACTGTTGGCAACCAGAGCAGACGTCTAATTGAGACAGGCGTTTATTTGTCAAAATGTGGAGCTACACCAGGCTCGTAAAAGGGACTGGGTCTTTAAATGGGCCGTTCTGCATACTTTTGGTACTTAAAGTACATTTTCCTAATAATACTAATGTACTTTTACTTAAATTAAATTTGGACTTACTTGTAGTTGAGTGATTATAGACCATAGTAATTCTACTTAAGTAAAGCATCTGTTGAGTCCTGAGCAAAATCATAATAGGCTATATGTCACTGAGTCAAACAGATAAACATGGATACATGGACAGAAGTACATGGAGAAAATCAGCTACAAAACAGCAGGTAAATGTTCTTTTAAGTGTCTTTTATATCATTTTTATAGAGAAACAGTTTTTTGCCAGGTAAAACCATTCAGTGAATTGGCACCTCTAAATATTATTAAAAATTGACCTCTGCAAGTGAGAAATTTAGGAGGATGAACATCTGCAGAGTGACGAGTTGAATAAGAATGAACCTGTGACTTGGCTTAAAAAGTAAGTCTTGAAATACTCAGGAATAGTCCCTTTCCACCTCCGACAACAGTTTAATTCAGGACCTCCTAATTCATCCAGTTTTTGCATTGTGATATTGCCATTCAATAAATATTTTTCATAGCTGGTAGACTGAATGTATACTTCTCACCTTCTAAAGGCTGGCCGTTGGGAAAACATGTTAAATACTTTAATTAAAATGTTATTTATTTTAATGTACTTGGCACAGTAGCAGCTGAACGAGCAGCCAAGAATATGAGTCATCTTAAATCTAACCACGCAGATGCTCATTTAAAGATGCTGAGTTGAGACAGATTGTTATCATTGAGCAATATAGAGGAATACCCAAATCCAGTTCATTCATAGTGTTGCTTGGGAGCTATTAATAAATAAAATAAGCAACTGTATCATGTCATTTAAGAATCACCAATGAGTTTATGACAGTTTTATAACTGACAGAGGGTTTTTAACAATATGTTTATTAATATTTTTACACACATATAAAAAATAATACAAAATGAAAACTAAAAGCAGTTTAAAATGGGTTTGACATATAAATGGGTAGTCAAATAAATTATGAAATTAATATAAAATAAAAGGCAGCTGTGATGACACTCATGATAGCAGGATATGTTGTAAAATGTTGTCAGTATTATTCTGTTATTTCTTCCACCTGTATATCAGGCAGGTTTTCAGTCAGTGAAAGCAAATGGGCATTTATATAACCCCCTGCAGGGAAAGGTTTTAGCTTAATGTTTGTTGTTTTGCAGGAACAGCGACAGTCACTCTTTCTTCATAATAATTTTCTCCTGAATGTGATGTATGTTTTCTAAAAGCCTCTAAAAGCATCCATGTCACCAAACAAGACAACTGAACTGATCTTATTCTCCCTCCTTCTAACATTCACAAAAGGATTGAAACAGCAATAATGATGTTAGATTTAAACGGTGGCCATTTATTTTACACACAAAGAAAGAAACAGAGTTAAAGAGACACTCCACAAGTCAGGAGTGCCTTTAAATTCCTCTCAGCTCACTGTGAATGATTTAAAGCTTTTGTAGTTTACAGAAACATGTCAAAATCTCAGCAGTGAACTATTGTAATAAATAAAATGAATAATAAATACATTTGTCTGGCAATAATATCACATGGATGTAATAATTGGGGTTGCAGAGGGTACAGACAGTGTTAAAGTGCATAGGCCATTTTGATCAGGTGGGTTTTGAGACGGGATTTGAAGGATGTTATGCTGTTGAGCAGAAGGTTTTTGTAATCAATCCAGTACTGAACAGAGAGCCAGTGTAGTTGGATGAGAATGAAGGTGATGTGGTCGGATGATTTGGTGCAGTTAATGATCCAAGCAGCAGAGTTTTGAATGATTTGAAGCCTGGTAATGAGTTTGGTGGGAAGGCCAGAGAGTACTGCATTACATTAGTCAATACGTGATGTGACAAATGTATGGACCAAGACCTCAGTGCTGGACTGGGACAGTGACGGGTGGAGTCTGGAAATGTTGTGGAGGTGGAAGAAAGCAGTGCATCACTTTTCATATCGACCGAATCACTGTGACGCTAACACAACAATCACACAGATTTCAATTGCGGAGATAAGAAGAAAATGCATTTCCTGCCTTAAATAAATTATTTAAAGATATATATATATGTAGTTAAACATGGTGGTCAGACCTATCTGACATGTCTGCTGTGCGTATTTTATGTACTTTGTTGCTTCAATAGTGTCTTTGATAAAGCAAATCTACTGGCAAGGAAGATAAGTAATGTAATGCTGTGGACAGGGCCGCAGCAAAAGGTATTTAACCATCAAAAAAATCAGTATCAGTGTAAAAGTGAGTGAATATTTGCGCCGCTTTATCTTACGCACTAACAAATCGAGGCTGTGGAAGACCAGCAATCAGTTCTGCTAAGTAAAACTACTCATTTTGTCGATGGGGTCTGAGGGCTTTGACTTAACGGCTTCAGTTCTTCTCCCAAAAGGCTGTCTGATGGCAAGCTAAAGTGGTGAAATACTCTAAATGTAACGTACACCTAAACTGATATTTATATTTTTTTGGTAGGCCTCTTTTTTAGGTGGCTAAAAACTAACTGAGGCAGCGTTCACTCAGTGCCATTTGACTTTATGAATTTGACACAAGGGTTTTCTACCTGTACATTATTGTAAATAAACATTGTGTTTCGGTCTATAACACTTAAGTGACTGTCAAACTGTTTCCTATTGTGTGTATGTGTGCACAAGTGTAAGTGTACATTATTGACTAGAAATCAGGTAGTGCTGGAGACGAAAGGGTAGAGGCAGCTTGCCAATTTGATTCTGCCTCTGTTCCCCTAAAAGCTGGCGAATTGACAGTCCACATAAAGCCATCAGTGCAGGGGGATCACCTGGGAAGGAGAGACAAAGAAAAACTCTGTAAGTTTATGTGTCTTATAAAACCCAAGTATTTTATCAAAGCAGATTTATGTTCACATCAGACACTCACGTGTGGCACCGTTCAAGTATCGTAGTCGTATGCTGGCTCCTCCTCTCACGCTGCTCACTGCTGGGAACAGCTCCACTCCACGAGGAAGGTCTCTAAAGGCTACGCCAACATAGCTGCCATCAACAACAAATCCCAGAGTTCCTGCATCGGCATCCAGGACCAACAAGACGCGCTCAGGGATTGGGAGAGGTGTCCTTGCCACTTTTGTGTGTAATGAAGTGGAAGACTGTGTGCTTAAGTCCTCAGCGGCCTCAGAGTGGCACCTCGTTCTTGTTCCTGGGTAAAGTCCCAGTCTCTGTCCAGCATGCCACAGCTGATTGGTTTTGAGTTCCCAGCCCCAGGACTGTGAGTCTCCACCAATCAGCACAGTGTACCCTGAGGCCTGCAGAGGGCAGCTCTGCATAGAGATGCCCATGACAGCATGACTCCCTCTGTGGTCGGGACTCCACAACACCTCCCAAACATGAAGCCCGCTTTTCACCCCCATCTCTGCCCTCACCCCGTCGCTGCTCAGCTCAGCGGGTGATCGTGTCACTTCCTGTTTGCAGGCAGACAGTAGGAAGTGAGGAGAGCGGTGGACCGAGCTCCAGTGTGAACGACTGTCTCCCGGAGCAACAGGAGAGGAGTTCAGAGTGACAGCCAGACGAGAGGATGTGGGGACAGCCAGTGGAGGGAAAGCTGATGAAGAGGAGGGAGGGCTATTGTCTGCCCTGCTGTACAGCCGAACTGACAGTGAGACACCCATTGGTACAAACAGTCTGTACAGCTGAACACACAGGCAGGGTCGCTGCTAAGTGTTGTCAGAGGAGAACTGTGGAGAAGACAACAAAACACTAGGTTACACACTGGAACAAAATATATGATTACTTCCACAATAAGCAAGTGTGACTTTGTGTAGAACTAGAACTTTACTCACATAAGTCAGCTCCAGTCAGTTTAGTTTACAGTTTATTTGTGATAAAAATACCAAGAAAAATACAACTCCATTATCATTATTATTATTATAATTATTATTATTATTTTATGCTGTTTTAGCTCTGGATTGACCTGCCCGAGGATGTAAGGCTGTCTGAGTCACTGGCTTCGTTTAAGTCTCTCCTGAAAACATACTTCTATCAGAAATCATATCCTGACTTTACCTGAGCTGACTGTCTATTTTATTTTTTACTAGATGGCATTTTATGACATGTTATTTGTTTTATTCTTCTTGTGTTTTAATTGTGTTTAGTTTATTGTACAGCACTTTGTAACTGTTTTGAAATTTGCTATATAAATAAAGTTTACTATTATGCTTATGATGGGAGTGCAAATTTAGGTGGTTGCAGTGCTGTGCATTTACCTGCTATCACATTTTATATTCTAACTATAGGCTTCTAAATTATAAAGCTGATGAATGCAGTGGAGCAAAAGGAACCATAATTACCTCGGCCAAGGGGGTTATGTTTAAGCCGGCGTTGGTCTGTTTGTCTGCAAAATAACTCAAAAAGTTATGAACGGATTTTGATGAAATTTCAGGAAACTAGAGAGCTGCACGACTCGCCCTAAACTGTAACAGAAGAGCTAATATCATTAGAATGCATACCACCTTAGGTCGGGCATTGGTGAAGGACAAGATGGTTATTTCTTTGCTCTGTTTTATGAGAAATATTTCATCGTCCAAATCCCCAGCTATCCTTTACCATTTTTTTCTTTTAGCAACAACTATAAAATGAATACTAGGCATGCGGCAAGAGGTTGTTTTTCACTTCCTGTTTCAAAAACAAATGAAATTATGGAATGGTTTGCCATCAGACATTATACATGCAACAAGTGCAGCTGTTTTTAAAAAGAGGTTGAAGAGATACCTGATGGCACAGAACACCAGCGCCTCACACATAGGGTTTGTTACATGATGCCTGACTGTATGAACCTTAATGTGAAACTCTCCTGGTCTTTAACTCTCTCAATCACTGTATATGCTGTTTTTAGTAGTACTGTAATTAGCTTTGAGCTGTAAAATCCTTATTATTATTACTATAATTATTATTTTCTGACTATTTTGCGGTTAATCTAATGGACTTGTCTGTTTATTTTCGTTTTGTTTAGTTTTTTAAATTTTTGGTTTTGCAGTTTTATTTGTTGTCTTTGTCTGCCTTGGTAGTGCCTAATGGGGATCCAAATTAATTAATTAAAGTAATTGTTTTGAAGTAAATTAATTGATCAAATGTGTTCACTTTCCATTACTGGGTGAGGTAGAGTAGATAAGGTAATGTAGAAAATATGATGAGTAAGAATAAAGTGAAGTGAATAAATTAGTAGAGTAATAAAAGTAAACATGCACACAAACATGGGAAGTGACTATTTCACCTGTTGGAGCAGGTGAGTAAAAACAAATGAATCTTACCGGCTGTGTCGCTGAATCCTTCGTTGAGGCTGTTTGCAGACATCCTCTCTCTGTGTGTTTATAACAGTCTCTTATCACACATCTCGTGCGTCTTATCGCAGCTCGCGAACGTAACCGCGCCTCCAGCTCCGGTGTCTTGCTTATGTTTCTGTGGACGACCTCCGAGACGGGAACAGCACAGTCCATCACCTCAGATTGACGCCACACAGAGCTGCAGAGACAAGGACGAGACGAGACATCTCATGACGTGTTTGTAAACCCATAAGAAATCTTGGTGATACCAAACATCCAACTGTCAAATGATAAGATATCACGAGCCATCATCATTTCACCTCTTATAATTATTCCCCTCTGGTTTTCTTTCGTCTATCGCGTCCTGTAATGGATGTAAACATAAATGGCGAAACACAAGAAAAGGATCAAACTCGGACTTTTATACAACAAGAAGAGAAAAATGAAATAAAACCCAAATCGACTCATTATTCCGGAGAGCGCATGCGCAGAGAGGGGAACGTTGACTGTGAGATTTAAAGCCCTGGATATTGTCTTACAGGCAACTTGGACATATTGGTCCACACTTTTCTTGTGAAACATTACATTTATGAATAGAAGGTCAAATGATATTTGTCATGGAAAGATTAAAAGAGAAGGACAGCACTAGTTGTAGTTTCAGTTTAAAGGTTCAGTGTGTAGGATTGGCAGAAATGGACATGTTAATGTTTTCTTCAGTGTATAATCAACTGAAAATAAGAATTGTTGTGTTTTTGTTATCTTAGAATGAGCCGTTCATGTCTATATAGAGAGCCTCCTCTACAAGGATGTGTCCACCTTATTCCTAGCCACCATGACACCTTGTGCGAATCATGGGTGCAACTTCCGATGTTGAACCGAAACCGGCGATTTCCAGTGGTAACAGTTTGTATACAGTACTCTATTCTTCTTTCCAAGGGCAATTGGGAAATAAAACGTGGAGCACGCGGCCTTTTATCCACCTTATTCCTGAGGGCACTACTGTAGAAATGACTGTGTGCGCAACTTCCTGTGAGATAGCGGAAGTAGCAGTAAGCTAGTTAGTCCCATAGACTCTCTGTGGTTAGTCCCAGTGGCTACTCTTGGTGGCTGGTTCTTTTTGTAAGTAATTTGCCTTCAGTTTAGCAAATACTGATTTATTCTTTAACAAATATTTAACCAATGTTAACTTAGTATTTTCTAAAAATGTCTTTGCAGAGCTCTGGTACCTGTTGCACTGTCCGTGTCTGTAACGACTAAGGGGGTGATCACACCGAGATGAAACGCTAGAAACACGACGCCAGTAAAACCATTGTTTTCCTATGATACAGCGCGTCTGACCGGCATTCAAGCGTCTTTTTAGACGGGCGTTTTTCCGGCGTCTTTTTAGACGCGTGTTTTTGTAGACGCTTCTTTTTAGACGTGCGTAGACGCTGGAAAGTTAAAATATTTTCAACTTTTTGAGCGTCAGACGCCAGTAGCTAGCGCACATTGAATAAGCGCTTCCAGCATTTCAAGCGTCTTTGAAGCGTCCGCGTCTCTACCGTCTCATTTCTGTGTGATCACCCCCTAACAACGAGTCTAAGCTAAACTTTTGTCTTCAGCAACTGTGTGTTGAACATGTAACCAGAACAAAAAGGGATTGCTCCTGTTGCCAAAGGTACCATTGATATGAATGAAACCACAAGAGTTTCACGAGATATAGTGAAAAAGTTTTACATCAGAATTTGTAGAGAAGACTGACACCTAGACTGACAGGTCCGCCTTTAGAAAAATGGCACCTCTGGAGTAGGAACGTGGAAGCAGTGTATATTTGACATTAGGGCTGGGCAATATATCAAAACTAGATCTGTTGTGATATGAGACTAGATATCGTCTTAGATTTTGGATATCGTCTTATCAAGTGTTGTCCTCTCCTGGTTTTAAAGGCATCATTACAGTAAAAGGATGTAAGTCTGTGAAATTGCCAGACTGTTCTAGCTGTTCTCTCATTTCTCTTTTCCCACGTAGTCATTATATCTACATTAATGATTAGTTTTTATCAATAATATCATTTTTAAGTATTTAGTGACAGAACCAGTAGACAACTGTACAATATCGTCGCAATATTGATGTCAAGGTATTTGGTCAGAAATATTATATTTAGATTTTGCATGTGGATTAAATGATTAATAAGTCAATAAAAAACATTGCTGTTCAGCCAATCAACTAATCAGTTTATTGACTGATAGCTTTAGCTCCACAATGAAAATTAGAATTAAATTCAATTAAAAAAAGAAAGCCATAACAGTTGTTCGGTACAGGAGCTACACATTGATTAAATGATGAGATAACACTATATACCTGCACATTTTCAGCAGCCTTCCCGTGTCTCTAACTCTGAAACCCTGCCCCCACAAACCACATCACATCAACACATTAATGATGGGAATGAAACGTTAACAAAGTAAACCGGTTTATCCCCTGTGGTGGGACATAGCAGAAGACAACCCACGCAGCATTTTTACTGCCACACAGCACTCCAAAACAAAAACCAGCAAGTCGGGTTTTGTTGCTTATGTTTGCCTTTCTGATTCCTACTCCCAGTCCTTTCCCCTCCCAATATTTACCGTAAGTAGAAACAAGGTTAGTGTGTCTAATCTGTTCAACCTTGTCGAGGGCTAACCATGACTGAGGGCTGAGTGCCCACAAGCCTGACCTACTTTCATGGAGTGAAAGTGTGTCATGTACAGTAGGTATGTACGGAGGACATCCACCGTGCTTTTAGGTATTTAAGACATTAGGATTTTTATTCTTTGGAATTGTTGAGCATTTAGGCTTGTTAATTGTACAGTCGTATATAATAACCTATTTTTTAAGGTGTGTAGAGTAAAAATGACAAGAATGAGTAATTTTAGGCCAGCATACACACATTGACTCATCTGATTTGATAAGGGTACTCATGAATACCCACAGGCCTCTCTGACTCAAAATGCACCAACACCCACCCTGCAAAATCTAAAATACAATATACATATTGCGTACTGTACAAAGACTGTTCCAGCACAGGCAGATTTTTCTGTCCCAGTTATGTCATGTTGAGAGTTCTTTTTACTGGATAGTTTGTCTTGTTACTGAGTTGAAGAGGCTCACGGGCATGTGTTAATTATTTTATGTTATATTAATTATCTATGCCAGACATTAGCCTGAAGGGAATCATGTGTTGGTCGTCTGTGTGTGTGTGTGTGTGTGTGTGTGTGTGTGTATTTGTCTTTCCGCGGCTAATCTGGCATACTACTGGACCAATCAGCCTAATATTTTGTGTGCACAAGCATGCCTGTGTGCCCAAGAACCTGATTGTGGTGAGTCACAGTTGCTGAAAAATCTGTATTGGAGCCATAATATAGTTTTGTTTGTTTATTCTATCTTATCTTAACGAGATAAAAATAAATATACACGTGCAGTTATTAAACTGAACACAGGGTGAAGGGCATATAGGTAAGCTCCAGGTGATGAGAATCAGATGTGGAATGGAGAAAATTGACCGTGTTATGGAAGCATATTTAAAAGCTTGAATTGCTGAATGGAATAATGATTACATATGGACAATGCTGTTGCCCTTTTGTGTTACGGTCAGCATGTATATATTGTATTGAGGATAAATGGATCGCCAAATCCAAAGAGATAAAGCGCTCTGGACATTGGTTTATTGTTAGCCCAGAACACTTGTTGCGAACAAGGTCACCCGTTCGCCCCTCAGTGGCTTATTTAGACATTTTCTTTTTTTTGGAAGACACAACATGCCTCCACACCCTTAAAAGATGGCACAAAGGAGGCACAGGGGTAGCACTCGGTGCCCAGCCTCACATTTTTTAGTGACTTAAAAACAACTTTCTTCCTTGAGTAAATCAACCCAGTAACTGAGAAGATCAGAGCCATAGTTTACTTTGGCAAATACCCTTGGCACTGGTATTATTCAAACTGACTTACCTGTTCAACTAGATCTTATTAGGTAGGGCAAACAAAATCCAGAGTGAAGAGACTGATAAAACCAAGACGATACTGCTGTTTAAGATAATTGAAAATAACGTTTGAAGCATAATAGATTAAAGTGATATTGTTATCTCACTGACAGTGAATTTTGATAGCACAGCATTTCTTGTTCCTGCCTGAACAATAACAGTAGCTGCCTTTGGCTTTGTTACATAATATTTTTGTACTACTTTGAACGACAACCTCAACTCAAATTTTAGTCAGCAGATAACTGTTCACACATTCAGGTTTTGGCAGGTATGCTTTATTTTGGATAACATATATTCTGTATTAAATACAATCTCAATGTTTATAGGCTGGAGAAAAACAGACATAACAATGTGAAAATAAAAACAAAAAATGTGGATTTTAAGTGCATTATTTCTATGTATATGAGTAACATATATCCAGTATATCAGATCATGTGATTATTGCCCAGCCCATTTGTATAAGCCTGAACCATAGTGCTGTGTACACATTTTCAATGAATAAAAAATGTCCAAAAATATTAAAACAACATTCACATTTAAGTCTTCATTCTTCATTGTCCAAAATTTTTTTTTTTACAAATTACCGACAATTACACTTATTACAATATATATAGTTCTGGGGAAATCAGAGTAAATACTATATTACTATATTACTATTACTATAAATAGTTCATCTTGCCTTCTTTTCAAAATCAAACAACCATTCCTATTTGATGATTTGATCATCTGAACGCTTCAGGGATTCGTCAAACCATTTCATGGAAAATAAACTCACTTAAATTATCATAATGTGCACAGGACAAAGGAAATGTAGGCTTTGATAAGTGACTTTGAAAACATTATCCTCAGACTTCAGTAAAAGCTTATTTTAAACCTTCTCAAGAAGTGAGTGCAGCTATTTTGCCCATTAAGAACTGTGTTACTCCATATAAAAAACATCAACAACTACTTATTCCTTCGATCCTCTGACATTTGAGATGATTTCACAGTTGCATCGTTTCGAATTTTGGCTTGTATTACAAATGTTTCAGCCAAAGTGGTGGGCTGCCTTAACCTGTTGGCACCAACATTCGGCCTGGAATAAAAAACAAAAGGAGAAATTAAGTTACACATGTGGTTGATATTGAGTTACAGTGCTGACAAGTGTTTAAAACTAGTTGTCAAATCTACAAGTGCTACATGATCACCAGTGGATTTGGATGTAACAATGATCACTGGTGGTGTTGACTTTCATGCTCTATGATTTAAAAGCCCTGTGTGTAAGATTTTGGGTGATTTAGTGGAATATAGCGGTGATGATTGTAGACAGGATTGGAGACAGGTGGTTCCCCACCACATGCTAAAGTGTGCTCACCTTTTTTCTATGATAACTAAAGATCCTGACGTTCAGGAGGTTTTTATCGGGAGCCAAAATATCCACAGAGGTTTCCTCCTCTCCGAAACAAATGAACCAGGTGATTTAAACCGGTTGACGCTGCTCGTCGCTTCTAACTATAGTGGCGGATGCAAAAACATGAATATGCAAATGGCCCTCTCTAGAGCCAGTGTTTGGTTTGTCCATTCTGGGCTACTGTAGAAACATGGTGGTGCAACTAAGCCAACCTCTGGGGTTAAAATGACCAACGTCACAGCAGAATAAACATGTTTAAAGCCTGGTACAAAAAGCAGTTTTTGGTCTTTATAGTTAATTTCCCCCTTCATGACGACTGTACAGGGGTTACTTTTCAATAACTCACCTGTATTAAGGCTTAAAGTTAGGCATAATCAAGGGTGGCCTGCTATGAGTGATAGGCCTCGGCTAATGCCCTTGGCTTCTAAGTCAGATCAACCACTCGCTCCTCCACAGCGCCAGACTCTCGGTCACTTCTGGCTCCAAAAAAACCAAGATGGCGACAGCCAAAATGACAGACTCGAGGCTTCAGAAACTAACGAGTGACATCATGGTAACTAGCTACCACCATTATTTTTGCAGCCTATGAGGTCCTCTTTATAAATGAGGACCGGCTCCCTATGCAGATATAAACAGCTCATTTAAACGCAACAAAAACACAACTCTTATTTTCAGGTGATTATACACCAAAGAAAGTGTACTTATTATATTATATTCCATTTCTGCCAGTATAACCCCCTAAATCCTACACAGTGGACCTTTAAGGGATAATGACACAATAAATCTTATGATATAAAGGCATCAGTGCAGGGGTGTCTATCAGTTGCACTTCAGACAACAGTGGTGCAGTGTATTCAGAAGACAACAAAAGCCGGATGTAATGTTTATGTCTAATCTTAACGAGGCCTATTTATCTCTGATTTGGTCTTCACTCTCACCTGCACTGTTCTTCTTGTAGTAAATCAGCCCAGCAACCAAAAACACCAGACCCAGCACCAGACCTGCCGTCCCGATAGCGATCTTGTTATTCTGTGAATGAGGTATCGGGTCTGAAAAACACATGACCACAAACACAAAGTCTTGTAACTCTAGTCAAATGGAGATTTGCCTTGATAACATTAAGCTGATCCAACCTGTCACTCTCTTACCCCAGTCATAAAGCTTGGGCTCGGTGAGGCTGCTGTGCTCCACCTTACAGGTTATTTGCTCCCCAGGTTTGGGTGTAAACTCCAGATAGGAGTGCATCTGGTGGAGCCAGTTCCCATTGGACAGTTCCTCAGTGGACGTCACATCAGACGTCACCTCCTTTCCGTTTCTCAGCCAAGTCACTCTGATTTGTTTGGGATAAAAGTCGTACACACTGCAGATGAGCATGCCTGGATGTCTGCTGCTTGCTGTGTCAACTGACTTCACGGTGACGTAGGGCTCGACTTGGGGTAAAGAAACCACAGACAAAACTAGTTGGCATGAAATAGCAGATCTTATGCACCAACAATGCTGAGAGTTTCAGTAACACTTTAGACAACAGCCCGCAAATTACAGTGTAAATGTTTTGTATATGTGACGTACCAGTTAAATACTTAGTGGGTATCAATGGAAGGCAGAAGGGAAACAAAAGGTAACAAATCTGCATTTTGGAAGAACCTAGAAATATAGTCTAATTTATCAAAAAAAGTGATGAACTTATAAGGAATTATCACCTGAATCTGTAGCTCCCCTCAGATTTACGTAGATTTATAGATGATGGTTTACCTGTCCAGCCTAGAACTATGGTTTTGGTTCTCATAGCGTTATTCATGGCAAAAGACGTAGGTTTTGTTTCAACACTGGGGGGGGCATATATGAAAAGGATTTGGGGGTCTTCCACCAGTAAATTTTGAGCATCAAATACTAATTTTTCTGCATTCTAGTGAATTTCTATGCACTAAATTGTTAAAATAAGACACAACATGCTCACTTACAATTAAATTTAAGACTGGGTGCTGGATCCTTAATGTAAGTGATATAAAAAAAAGTAAGTTCCTCTTAAACCCAAAGCTGTTACCCCCTTAATTCCTGACCTCTTGTCTTCTTTATTTGTACTTAACCATAATAAGTATTATACCACACATCCTAGCCTTAATAATGACACCATAATTTGCAGGCTGTAATCTAAAGTCTGAACAGAATTTTAACACACAGTCACCTGGTTTTGAAAGGTCCAGTACCAATGAGACATGGCTTTTGCATTTGTCTTCATTCTTCTTTACTTGTTTCATAAAAGAAGGGCTTTTATTGAGGCCATCTGCAATGTCTCTTGTTTTCTCTGTGTAGCCGACGTATTTTCCCGCAGTGCTGTTGTAATCTATCAGAAGCACCTTGTTGAAGAAGATTTGCTCCATATAAAACACATCATCAGGGGAAGTAAACTGGCAGCGAAGCAAACCATAGCCAAAAAGAGCATCTGCAACGTGAAACAAACAAGTGTTAGATAGTCATTTCACTTGTTTTTATATACTTTATTTGTTGTGTTATTTGTAATTTCCTTATGTATTTTATGTACAGCCCATTGAGGCATTTTTTTGTTATTCTGGGCTACAATAAATTTTGACTTGACTTGACTAGATCATTTAATATGTTATATTTTCTTGTTCATTACCTGTTTTCACACTCTCATAATATGCAGCAGCTTTTTTATCACTGTTTTTGTGAGAAATACCTGTTACAATTATGATTAATCATTCTGATCTACGACATGTAGCAACAGACTGACAACTGGCACTAACACTGGTCTATGTGCTCTTTTAAACAGCAAAACAAATGAACAATGACTGCTTCTATTTTAATGTTACCTCTATTTTAATGTCACTTACCTGCTCTTGAAAATATCAGAAACAGAAGCAGCAGGGAAAAGAAGCTGCGAGCGAACATGTTGACACCTGAGAAATGACAAGATACAAATCGGAAGTAATTTGATCTCACACTGAAAACACGAGGAAGTGAGGCAGCACAGTGCTCGGCAACATTCCCGTAAACAGGTGTGGCTCTGTGGCCCCTATTTCAGGAAGCAGACTCAACAAACTCAGAGCCTAATCCCGATCTCCGGGTTGACTGAGCCTGAGCTGAGAAACTCTGAGTTTTCGGTTCCAGAACAGCTGATCACAGTCAGCTCAATCAACTCTGAGTATGTTCAGCCTGAGAGAGGCGCGTTCACGGCGAGCACTGAAAGACATCATCAGTAGAGTGCAGATAACGTGATATTCAGTGGCCGAAAGCAGAAAGCCGCTAGTTTCATCCCAGCTGAGTCGGAGATTTTACTGACCGCGAAATGAAAAAAACAAAACAAAAACTAACACGTCAGCTGCAGCTAAACAGAGAGAGGTGTGATGGGAACAGACGGCAGAGTGTGTTAGTAGGTAATGTGAAGTGATGCCTATGAAATGTGACGTGTTAATGTGTCTAATATACAGAAAATACAGAAACAGTACAGTTGAGACACTTTTTGCTTCTCCATTTTTGAACAGATATTGCACAAAAACTATACACTGAAAATAAGTGATTTTTCATATGCAGTTTAATTTGTTTGTATACTAAGTTATTATTGATGAATATCATTTATAGGTTTTTTATTTTTTCCACAATCAGGTCATAAACATGAGGTGCATTTTTACCATGGTACTGTCTCAACTATACCCCATATGTGTACAGTTGAGACAGTACCATGGTACAGTTGAGACACCTATTGAAACCCACTGATGATGACTGAACATCAATTGTAAATGCAATAAACTTTTTTAAAAAAGGACAATTTGACAAGATATTTCAGTATAAATTAATTCCTCTTTATTGAAATTAAAAACAATGGAATATTATTGTAAACAAGCAATAATAAAACACCAACACTAAAAATAGGCTAAACAAGAAGTTATGGCACGCAACTGAGTGGTCATGTGGGGCTAGGCTCTGGCGCCGGCGATGGTGTTTAGTTTTTATTTTACATCCCATAAAGGCTGTATCAACTGTACCCGTTCTACCACCTTGCCTATTACACCACAATTATCCATATATCATTCATGGTTAAAAAGATGTCCATTAATATAACACAGTTCAAGTATCACAAATATTAAATTTTATTTTCATTTTCTTTGTTTGTGGTCTTATTATGACTTGTAACCTGTTATCTCTGTCACAGGTACCCCGCTTACCACCTTGTGTATTTCTCTAGATTATGCAGTGACCTAACATGCTAGGATAGCATGAAATATGTGAGTTTTTAGGGCACAGAATGATGTTAGCAATGATGTAAGTTATGTTTGATGGTCACAAAAGGATAATAAGCTATTCATTGTGGAAGGGACATGGTAAAGTGAAATTCTTACCTTAGTAAAAAGACTTTTGCTGATATCTTCAGACTGGAGATGCTAACACTCTTCAAATTTCCCACCACCAAAGAGGATGCTAATACGCATGTGTTGAGTAAAAATCACGGTTCAGGCTTGCGGCGCAGGCAAGATATTTAGGGTGTTTCAACTGTACACATGTCTCAACTATACTCAGTCTACCCTTCATATATTTTAATATAATTTGCTGTATCATCTTATTCAGCCGTAATCTGATGGAGCCTAAACACACTGGGCAGTGACTCAACATCAAACACAAAAATGTTGTACAGACTGGTGAAAGTTTTGCTTATACTTTCTTTATTCTGTCAATATTAGGCTGAGGTTAATTTAACTGCTGAACTGCTGTGAAATGACTTCTGATTCACGTAATCTCCTTTATACTCAGATGGAGCTATTATGGGATGTTGAGTCCCTTGAATGAGCCAGTTACACCGCAGAATCTTTGAATATATGAAAAGTATTCATGAATCATTGCATCATATCTGCGTAGATTAATTTCTGATTAACACTGACAAACCTTAAGTTCTGTGGAATTCCTTTTATTTAAAGATTCTTTTTGGGGCTTTTGTTGCCTTTAATGGCAAAACAGTGTAATGTTGGGGGAGAGAGGGAACGACGCGCAGCAGAGGCTGCAGGCTGGGTTTGAACCCGATCACGCTCCATCCACACATGCTCCGTTGCAAATACTTTGATAATCGATTCTGATTTATGTCCAGGGAAAACCACCGCTGTCTCTCTGATGTGTTGTGTCTCTGATGTTGTAAAGAAAACTGCCGCTGCCGAAGAAGCAAAGGGCAATGCATAAAATTTGCTCCTATGATAATGTAAATCCACAATGTGTAATATTTGATATATCTGGGTGGAACAGATTGTTAAGATAAATGAAAGACTGTGAGGTCAAACAGTATCTTTCATACGGACACTCCTCCGGGGAGACATCCAAACGGGCTCTAATCACCTTCTCCTTACTCAGCAGCCTCTGTATAAACTGTGCCCCAACATCCACAACTTCATTCACTAAAGGACACGCCATGTTTCTCCTACCTGCAACAAGCAAACCTGCAAGCCAGCAGGTTTCATGGAGTAAGTTGCCATGGTAACTGACTCAGAGTTTTGCTGAGCTGGCTTTCTGAAACAGAAAACTCAGAGTTTCCCTCATCTCAGGCTCAACATACTCAGAGTTTTCACTAATCCTGCTTTCTGAAATAGGGCTCAGACCATCAAAATGAAATACAAATTTGATCATTTACCATGCATGTTACTGTGGTTGTTAATTTAGAGTTCCGTTTATCATCTGAAGGGTAAGTTGTAAAATTCTTAAGAATCTCTAACACAGAATCTTCAAATGGCAGCAACTTTATTTAGTTTTTTTCAAACATCTGTAAGGGTTTTTAGTATAGTTTTATCATCTTAAAGACAGATAAAATGAAAAGAAAGAAACCAGGAAAGTGGTTAAAATTTTAGTCAGCAGATAACTGTTCACACATTCAGGTTTTAGCAGGTATGCTTTATTTTGGATCACATATATTATTTATTAAATTTAATCTCAATGTTTATTGGCAAAAAGAAAACAGACATAACATTGTTGAAATACAAGCAAAAAAAAAAGTGTGTATTAAGTGCATTATTTCTATGTATATGAGTAACATATATCCAGTATATCAGATCATGTGATTATTGCCAAGCCCATTTGTATAAGCCTGAACCATAGTGCTGTGTACACATTTTCAATCAATAAGAAAGCCAAAAATGTTAAAGCAACGTTCACATTTAAGTCTTCATTCTCCATTGTCCAAAACAAAATTTACAAGTTACCAACAATTACACTTATTACAATATATAGTTCTGGAGAAATCAAAGTAAATACTAAATAAATAGTTAATCTTGCCTTCTTTTCAAAATTAAACAACCATTCCAATCTTTGATCATCTGAACATTTCAGGGATTCGTCAAACCGTTTCATGGAAAATAAGCTCACTTAAATTATCATAATGTGTACAGGACAAAGAAAATGTAGGTTTTGATAAGTGACTTTGAAAGTATTATCCTGAAGCCTCTGACCTGTCGAGGCGTGGAGACAGGACCTCTGGGGTGTCCTGTGTTGTCTGGCACCAGTGCATTGCCGACAGATCCTTTGAGTCCTGTGGGTTGCGAGGTAAGGTACTGGCATGCCCAATAGATTGTCAATTAGATTGGGATCTGGGGGATTTGGAGGCCAGGTTGACGCCTTGAGCTCTAAGTCACGTCCCCTGTGCCATTCCTGAGCTGTTTTTGGGGTGTGGCATAATATAAAAGATATATGCATGCATTTCATATAACTTATCGTGTTTTTCCCTTTCATTACAGGAGTTAAATCATGTACTTACTACATGTGAAAAGGTTGGCTGGTTCTCACTGGCAACAAGAAAAGAACTATATTATTCTCATCTATAAAGGTGCAAAAGCCGCCGCAGTACATAACTTCACTTCGTATTTCCCTTTCATCTTCATTTCATTTCATTTATTGGATCTCCATTAGCACCAACACATTAGCATAGCTATTCTTCCTGGAGTCCAAACATTAAGTCAAATTGTCCATTCATCCAAGTCCATCAAGAGAGAGAAAAAAAAAAACTAATACTATCACAACACATACAATCATAGATGCAGACAGACATAGAACACAAGACATAATCACCAACACCTATACATTACAAATTAAGAATCCATAATTACATGCAAGGGAAAAACAATATAGCAAAACACACAAACAGATAAAAGAATAACAATACCACAAGGCAGGGAAGAGAACAGGCACTACATCATATCATATATCAATAAGTATAACAACAACACTTGTGACATATAACATATATACGTAATTAGTATGGCATACACTTACAATAAGTCAAGGTGAGTCAATCAGTAACCTCATGTGCACCTACTCAACTTAACTACTGCAGCTGCAACATCAGAAAAAACTATTTAAGTAAGAATTTATACCTCTCTTTAGAATCTACCAACACAATATAAAGTGGCAACGAATTCCATCCCAGTATGGCTCTGTACAAAACAGATTTCTTTAACACATTGGTATTAGCCTTAGGTAAGATGAACCTCCCCTCAGTAGAATGTCTTGTCAGATAACCATGTCGACTAAACTGACAAGAAAACAAGTAATACAAAACATTCGGAGACTTATTTACAATAATATTCCTGAGCAAGTTTAACAAAACATAAGAAGTTCTTTGAGTGACAATTAGCCGACCCAGTCTATCATGCATATGTATTACTTAAGTTCTGTAAGAGCACTGTAAAACACAGCGTGCTGCTTTATTTTGAGCAACTTGTAATTTATTTAAATCCTTCATTGAGGCACTGGACCAAATTGCAAAATAGTAATCGAGCTGTGACAGAACTAGTGCATTTGCAACTTGTTTGGCTATATCTTGTGGTATGAATTTTAACACTCTTTTTACCATTGAGATCCCTCTTCCTATTTTACTCAAAATATGATGAATATGTTTAGAGTCTAAACATATTCATCATATTTTGAGTAAAATGGGAAAATGGTCTAAACTTTAGACCATGTTAAATGTTGGTCAACAGTTATACCAAGAAGTTTAGTCTCATAAATTTGTTTAACAGGAATATTATCAATTTCCAATACCAAGGAAGGTTCATCTCTCAGCAGATACCTTGACCCAATAACAATAGATTTAGTTTTCCCCACATTCAAGACCAGTTTGTTTTTAGTTACCCATTCTGCCACTAACCTTAAATCATATTGTAACTTATTATTTAACTCCACTGTAGACGACTCCACTGCATATATTGTACTATTATCTGCATACATGGCAATTTTAGTCCTATCAAGCACAAGTGGGAGATCATTCACAAAAATAGAAAATAATAACGGTCCAAGACAACTCCCTTGAGGCACCCCACAGTCAACATATTTAATATCAGACAAACTACCATTAAAATAAACAGTTTGACTCCTGTCTGTCAAATAGCTCTCCATCAATTTCATTGCTGACAAACTAAAACCATACTGTTTAAGTTTTCCTAATAAGAAAAAATGGTCAATAACATCAAATGCAGCACTAAAATCAAGTAGAACGACACCCACTAATTTCCCATTATCCATGTCCATACGCCATTCATCTGTCATATGTGTCAGAGCTGTACAAGTGGAGTGTCCTGGTCTAAATGCATGTTGAAAATCACTATTTAAATTATTGATATCAAAATAATATTGAATTTGTTCAAACATAATCCTCTCCATTACTTTACCTAGAGCAGGTAACAAAATAATCACTCGGCAATTCGCCCCAGAGAAAGGTGCAGCAGGGTTCTTTGCTAATGGCATAACTTTGGCAATTTTCCTATTCTGCGGGACAACACCTTTGTCAATACATAAATTAAAAATATGACACACAGGAACAGCAATAGAGTCAGCAGCAATGCTGCACTCAGGTCGCTGTTGCAAAAGAAATCTCGATCTCAGTGACATAATCTAATTGAATAAAGATTATTTTGTACAGTTAAAAGAAATTGTGTATAACGTCAACATTCATAACATATATTAAAGCTATATATCCTGGAAGGTAAACAGAAACATTCATTAAAAAGAAATCTAATAAAAAGCTTCATTCATATTTTAAGGCCCTTTCATATTAGATTTGTAAATCCAAAGCACTTCTTGACGTTTAGTGTCAGCAGGTGTTTATTAACCTTCATCACCAACAGAGCTGGTTGATAAATCAAGCTTTTGCCAAATCCAGTTGGAAGAAAGGCAAAAATGTCATTTGCTCCAAGACACTGCATACTCTTGTTCTTGTTTAATTGTTACTGGCTCTATTTCTGCAATAAATTCACTCATTGCTGTGTTTACTCTACTAATGTTAGAGTTAGCATTTGTTACTTCGGGATCCGCCATTATTGTGCTGGAAGCGTTTTACAGCATCACCCGCGCAGATACCTCATTGGCCCTGATTGGATTTTGATTTCTGGAAAGTGTTTGGGGCAGCATGAGTGATATTCATACCTGTCTCTAAACCAATTCACATGTTAGAAGACAATGAACAGTGCACTCCAAAATGATTGTTGTTGTAAATTTCATCATCAACTTCATGTGTATGATATCTCAAACAGAGATGTTACCGTCTATGGTGTCCTTTAACCATTAAAAATGTTCCAGCTGCGACTCCCAACAAACCCACAGCCAGGCCCACACCGCAGTAAACATCTGGTCCCACACTGCCATGACTAAAGTCAGGTTCTGTGAAGGAACGTGAGAAAACATCATTACATTCACAAACCATTGTATTATTTCTATATTTAAGTGGCTTCTTAAGATAAATCAATCACCCCAGATCCTTGTTTGAGGCCTGTCCAGGGCCATGTGCTCCACAGTGCAGCTGTAAATGTCCCCCTCCCTCGGTGTGAATGTCAGGGTGGAGAACTGATGAAAGGTCTGATCATTATTGAGATAATACCGACTGAGTGATGCCCCCTCCGACACTGGAAGACCATTTCTGGTCCAGGTGACTCTGATCTCAGGTGGGTAGAAATGATTCACAAAGCAGACGAGGCTGTTTTCAACTCCCAGCTCAACTTCCTCTGAAGAGTAGACGATGCTCTCAGGGGGGTCTTTAGTGGGTCAAAAGACAATTAAAAAACATCATCAGTATCTTAGCAGTCACGTCACAACAGAGAGAAACGTTGGGTGCAGGTTATTTTACCTGTTTGTTCGGGCGGGTTTTTCTCCTCTGCTTTGGCGATTGCCACAAGTGCTGAACATGATTTCTTGCCTTTCTTTGCATTCCTATATTCATGTTCACTGTCAAATAGTTTACTTGGGTCATCCACAAGAAATCTGGGCACAGTGTAAACAAGCTCATCTCTGTCAAAATCCGCATACAAAAACTCCTCATCATCAACCTCAAACTCAATTTCAGTTGTCCCATTGTAGAAGCAGCCCACAATAACAAAAGTGTCATGGCGAACTAAAAAACAATAAAGAATAAAAGAGAGAAGGAAAATGATAAATGCATCGGTATAAACATAATGACAAATAGATCTAGCAAGTCACTCCTGTTGGATTTTCTCACAGGCATTTGTATTTTCCACAGAAACTTTGAACACTACAGAAAGGTATCTGTGAGTATTTGTGTTACTAGGACAAAGTAGTAAATTTGAAATGTATTCTTACTTTGTGAGAAGACACAGAAGCTGTTGATCATCAGGATTACGAGAGCTAGGCACTTCATGTCCGGGCTGCAGATCTTCATCATTGGAGACTCAGTCTGAACAAAACATGTAATCTCCGTTGTCAATCTGCACTTCATACATGTGATGACATAACCAGATAAAGCGCAAATCAGAAACTGAAGGAAGTTAGATTTCGAGCCAGTGAATTTTCAGTAACCTGTATCAATGTATCCGTATCAGAAGTATCAGGCTGTCGGAATTCTAAACGAATTCTTTGGTAGACAAAGGAGCTTCCTTGTTATGTCAACTTTGATGGCAACACAGCCGTCTAACCTGTGGAGCAGGTTCTGTAAATCTGCCAGGGGTTTAAATGCAAGTGTACATAAGCAGTGCAGATGTTTTGATTTTTGAAATCAGCCTTGTTTTTTAATTTCAAATAACTAAATCATGTAATCCACACATTCACAGTCTCCCAACCCCTCAACAAATATTGCATTGTTATGTATATGTGGCAACACGAGGGATGGAGGGAGATGAAGGTTACCAAGTTATTGGTGAATATTAATATTAATTAGTCAACCAGGACAAGCCGGACAACGCCACCTTGGGAGTTTCGCCCAAGGAAATAGTTAAATCTACAATACCCCAAATAAGGCACTCAGGTTCGCTCTACAGTGAGGCAGGAGACGTGTTTCCAGGTTAAGAAAAATCAATTCTCGGGGCGTCGGTGGCTTAGTGGTAGAGCAGGCGCCCCATGTACAAGGCTGTTGCCGCAGCGGCCCGGGTTCGACCCCAGCCTGTGGTCCTTTGCTGCATGTCTCTCCCTCTCTCTCTCCCCCTTTCACACTTCACTATCCTATCAATTAAAGGCCAAAAAATGCCCTAAAAAATATCTTGGGAAAAAAAAAGAAAAATCAATTCTTTATTACAAAATACTTTGCTAAAAAAAACAATAGATGCACCGTCCACACAGGGATGTAAGGAAAGGGGGACCTTTAAGTACTGAGGCTTACCGGCAGGGAGATGGGTCGACAAGGGTGTGAGGGATCCAACGAAAAATAAGGTCACCCCAGTCACACGTGACAGCCAGCCACACACACACTTTAGTGAAGAGAAAACCAGGACCAGGGGACGCACAGCACACCAAAAAAAGAGGGGAAGCCACCACCCAGGACACCAGGACCACCACCGTCGGCTCTCAGCAACTGAAGGGGGAAGAGGGAAATAAAATGAATGGGGTTGCACTCAGAAATGACCATAAACAAAAACAACCAAATAAACAAACAAAAACAAACCTTAAATAAACCAAACTTGTAAGGTTGGCAGCCAAAAGATTACAAATTAACCAAAAACCCAAATAAACAAATATAAACTGCCAAAAACAAGTTCGTTAACAAAATAAATCAAAATACCACAAATCAATATTCATGTCAAGAAACCCAAAATTCACAAAAACCACGAATTAAATAAGATACGTCACCAGCCACAGAAATTAAGTTAACACAATACAACTTAACCAAAACAATGCATAACTGTCTTAAACTCAAAGAAAATGTAACAAAACAAAATCAGAGATCCAGACAAGATTAAGTGAAGGCGAACCCCACAGTTCACATGCACACACACACATTAAATAAACCAAACTAAAATCTCACTAAAGGCTGAACTTGACAGCGACAACAATTGTCATCAGGCTAACTTACCGATCACGTGGTGTTTGATCACCTGAGCGAGAGCGGAGGAGAGCTCGCGCTGTACAGCAGCGGGAGGAGGACAGTCAGACAGCTCGGGAGAACGGCGCGTGAGTCATTAACGTCGGCCCAGGACAGCAATACAGGAAGCTACATACAAACACACCATCTAATTAAATTGTGAGTCAAACGGTCAGATTTCCACACGTGTACAGGCAGCTACTACCACATTACCTGTGCAGGTGGCGCAGGTAGCGCAGCGGGTAAAGGAAGCGAGGCGACCGGGAAGTGGGCGGTCTCGGAGCCAAAGAGCAAGAGCGACTCAGGATGAACACAGCCTCCTCATGTAGAGTGCCCTCATGTGGTGATTGGCTATATGAGAGCAAGGAAGCACACTCTCGCATTAAGGGCGGGGATGAGCATCTCACCCTGCTACATGTACATAAACAGAACAAAAATTTAAATGCAACACTTTTGTTTGCTTCCATTTTTTCATAGGTTTAGTGACCACTTTTCCTTTTCCAAGACAATCCATCCACCGGACAGGTGTGGCACATTAAGATGTTTATTAAACAGCATCATTACAACACGTGTGCCTTCGGATGGTCACGATAAAAGGCCACTCCAAAATGTGCAGTTTGATCACACAACACAATGCAACAGATGTCACTAGTTTTGAGAGGGGGATGCCATTGGCATTCTGACTGCAGGAATGTCCATCAGAGCTGTAGCCTGAGAACTGAATGTTCATTTCACTGCTGGAAGCCGTTTCCAATGCCGTTTCCAGGAATTTGGCAGAACATCCAACCGGCCATGCGTTGTCATGATCTAATAAAAGGGTCATGGTAATGAATAGCTCGGCAATGGGTCTTGCGATTTGCACATTGCGATTTTGTCGAGTGGGACATGCTCCTGGACCAACACTTTGACCAACCAACCACAGCCCTCTGACATCATCAGTGTGCTGCTCCTGTGCTTCCTTCAACATTCCTTTGTGCTTCTTCAGAGTGAAGCTAGTTTTCCAAATTTAAGTTAGTACAAATGAATGAAATCCGCACTACCATTAACCAAAACCCTAGAAGCTACTGCAGGGTTAGTGAATTAGTTTGCTAAGCAGGTTGGCTATGCTAACAAATAAACTTGCCAATAGGCCAGAATATTAGCGAGTTAGCTTGCTAACTAGGAAGGCTATGCCAACAAGTAAGCTTGCCAATAGACTAAAATATTGTTCACTAACAGAGATTGTGAATAATATCATTTTTCAGTTGCAAAGCCTATTAGAAACTCTTGTAAATGATAGTTTTAAATCGGCATTGAAAATGGAGGAAAAATGTGTCCAGGTCTTTGAAACTGCAAAATGACATTATCTTTACTCTTTATGATAATGAACAATGTTGGATGTGGGATGTTGATCCAGGCGTGTGTCCTACTCCACAAAATCACATCATGCCTCAGGATTTCATCACAGTATCGCTGTGTATTCAATTGTTCGTTGTCCATAGCTTATGCCAGCCCACACCATAACCGCACTGCCGCAGTATTGGCATTAGAAAACTGCTCACCTGCATGATGCCATACACGCCGTCTGCTGTCTCCTCTGTACGGTGTAAAAACCAGGATTCATCTGTGAAGAGAACACCTCTCCAAAGTGTCAGATGCCATTGACGGTGAGCAGTTGGCCACTCAAGTCAGTTACAACGACAAATTGCAGTCAGGTCAAGACCCTTGTGAGGACGACAAGCATGCAAATGAGCTTCCCTGAGGACATTGGAGATGTCTTATGGTCGTGAAATAAACATTCAGTTCACGGGCAACAGCTCTGATGGACATTCCTGCAGTCAGCATGCCAATGGCATGCTCCCTCAAAACCTGAAACATCTGCGGCATTGTGTTGTGTGATCAAGCTGCACATTTAGAGTGGCCTTTTATTTTGACCAGCCCAGGGCACACTTGTGTAGTAATGATGCTGTTTCTTGTTATGCCACACCTGTCGGGTTGATGGATTGTCTTGGAAAGGGAGAAGTACTCACTGACACAGATTATAACAAATTTGTGACCACAATTTGAGAGACATTTACCTGTTAAGTGCATTTTAAAAGCCTGAGATCTTTAACTTAAGCATGTGAAAAATGGGAGCAAAAACAAAATTGTTGCATTTGAAAGTGTAAGTGTAGATATACAACCCTAATTCTGAAAATGTTGCGCTGCTTAAAACGTAAATAAAAACACAATGCAATGATTTGTAAATCCTCTTGACCTATATTCAGTTGAATACAGTACAAAGGCAAGATATTTAATGATCAAACTGACAAACATATCTGTTTTTTTAAAATATACACTCAATGTGAATGTGATGCCTGCAGCATGTTTCAAAAAGGTTGGGGCAGGAGCATGTTTACCACTGTGTTACATCACCCTTTCTTTTAACAACACTCAGTAAGCATTTGGAAACCAAGGAAATTAATTGTTCAAGTTTTGAAAGTGAAAGTCTTTCCCATTCTTGCTTGATGTACAACTTTAGCTGCCTTAGTCTGGGCTCTCTGTTGTCGTATTTTGCGCTTCATAATGCATCACACATTTTCAGTGGGAGACAGGTCTGGACTGTAGGCAGGACACTCCAGTACCTGCACTCCTTTAATGCGAAGACACACTGCTGTAATGTGCAGAATATGGCTTTGCATTGTCTCACTAGAATACACAGGGGCGCCCCTGAAAAGCATCATCTTTGGCAGCATATGTTGCTCCAAAACCTGTATGTACTGTACCTTTAAGCCTTCACAGATGTGCAAGTTACTCATGATGCCATGGGCACTAACACACCCCCATACCATCACTGATGCTGGCTTTGAACTTTGAGCTGGTAACAATCTGGACGGCCCTTTTGTCCCTGATTTCCAAAAACAATTTGAAATGTGGACTCGTCAGACCACAGAACACCTTTTCACCTTGTGTCAGTCCATTTCAGATGAGTTCAGACACAGAGATGTCTGCAGTGTCTCTAGATGTTGTTGGTATATGTTTTTTTCTTTTGCTTTTTCTTTAACTGACAGTGGTTTTCCAATGAGTTCCTGAGCCTGTGTGGTAATATCCTTTATCCAATCATGTCAGTATTTAATACAGAGCCGTCTGAGGGGTCAAAGGTCATGGCCATGAAGTATTGGTTTTCAGCTTTGCCCCTTATGTGCTGACTCTGAATCTTTTAATGATATTATTGATTGTAAGATAGTGAAATTCTAAATTTCTTGCAATTGTGCTTTGAGAAATGTTGTTCTTAAACTGTTGGACTATTTAACATACAGTTTTTCAAAAAGCGGTGAACCTCCCGCTGTCCTCGCTTTTTGAGGATGCCCCATCATACCCAGTCATGACACTATCATCTGTCAGCAGTTAACTTGTTTACCTGTGAGGCGTTCCAAGCAGGTGCTTTCTGAGCATTCAGCAACCTCCCCAGTCTTTTGTTGCCCCTGTCCCAACTTTTTTGGAGCATGTTGCAGGCAACAAATTCAGATGAGTGTATTTAACATTAAATATATTGTCTTTGTGTTGTATTCAGTTGAATATAGGTCGAAAAAGATTTGCTTTTTTGGAAGTGGGGTTGTACAGTATATATATATATATTTTTTAATCGCTTCCCGAGGCCAGAAACGTTGAACCATCTTGTGTCTCACAAAAAAAATAAAAAATAAGGTTAGTGAAAAAATGTGTTTAATTTTGTAATACAAAGATGTGTAGATCGTGATCCCAGATTAGGAAACACTAACCTATGTATTAAAGGTTGTCGCATTTTCGCAATTAACATTTGCTGCTGTGAGGAGAGATGGTGGTTGGTTGTTATTGTTTTATCAAAGTGTCTCATACCTAGGTGACAGGAGATTGGCGTCTCATCTATTTTTACTGCTAAAGGAGATTAATCCACTGCATAAGTGTCTCAGTAATACAAGTAAAAACAAACAGAAGGATTTTCAAAAAAGGCAGAACAGAAGACTGCTTTAGTTAAAATGGGTTCAAATTTCATGATGCATCATGTGACAGGAAGTGACAATTTCATCTGAACTTCTTCCTCAAATTAGAAATGAAAGGGTGCAAGAATGCAACCTGAGAGAGAAAGTTGCATAAGAACAGGTAACATGATTTTATAACCAAACTTCTCTGTCAGGTTTTTTTTCTTACATCAAAAGAAATTTGTTATGTTGGGCTGTCGGCGATGGAGGTCTGTAGATGCAAGCAGGAGGAAGAGGCTGTTCTGGAGCATGTAGGTAACCACAGATACATGAATGTCACACAGCTTGGGTCATTCAAAGACAACAAAAATGTAAAGTAATATTTAAACAGTTCAGATGCAGAGTGAGACGAAACAAAGAGTGAGGGCATTTAAAAAAGAGTACTGATCAGCAGACTGGACAGTGAACATTTCCTCTTCAAATCAGTGACTACTTTTATGCTGATGGTCCCTAGTTGCTTATGAATTCAGCATTTCTGTAATAAGAGGAACAATGTGTTATTTCCTCCCTCAAAACTTTCGTAGTTTCGTTTTAAAGTTAATCTTGCATATGTACAGTATATTAAGATGTGTTCACATGTAAATGACTGAAATATAGTTTACAATCTGTTTTCTTTGTGCATGGTGAGAAAATATTTGTTTGAACAGTGTAATTTTGATATTCACACCTCCCTCTAAACCAAATCACGGTTTAGAAGACAATAAATAGTGCACTTCAAAATGATCGTTGTCTTCATCATCATCATCAAATTCATCTCTCTCAAACAGAGATGTTACCGTCTATGGTGTCCTTTAACCATTAAAAATGTTCCAGCTGCGACTCCCAGCAAACCCACAGCCAGGCCCACACCGCAGTAAACATGTGGTCCCACACTACTGTCATGACTAAAGTCAGGTTCTGTGAAGGAACGTGAGAAAACATCATTACATTCACAAATCATTGTATTATTTCTATATTTAAGTGGCTTCTTAAGATAAATCAATCACCCCAGATCCTTGTTTGAGGCCTGTCCAGGGCCATGTGCTCCACAGTGCAGCTGTAAATGTCCCCCTCCCTCGGTGTGAATGTCAGGGTGGAGAACTGATGAAAGGTTTGATCATTATTGAGATAATATCGACTGAGTGACACCCCCTCCGACACTGGAAGACCATTTCTGGTCCAGGTGACTTTGATGTCAGGTGGGTAGAAATGATTCACAAAGCAGACGAGGCTGTTTTCAACTCCCAGCTCAACTTCTTCTGAAGAGTAGACGATGCTCTCAGGGGGGTCTTTAGTGGGTCAAAAGACAATTAAAAAACATCATCAGCATCTTAGCAGTCACGTCAAAACAGAGAGAAATGTTGAGGTTAGCTCACCACTTTCCTCTGTTGGGTCTTCCTCCTCCTCTTTGCAGAGTACTGCAATTGCTTTACATGATCTCTTGGCTTTCTTAGCGTAAAAACAACTGAAAAACAATGAAATAAAATAAAGTATAAATGTATGACAATAATACTTGACTTTCTCTCAGGCATTCATATTTTATACAGAAACTTAAAACAGTCAAAAGGTTTTTGTGAGTATTCGTGTTAGTAGAACAAAGAAATAAATGTGAAAGATATTCTTACTTTGTGAGAAGAAACAGAAGCTGTTGATTATCAGGATTACGAGAGCAGAGCACTTCATGTCCGGGCTAAAGAACTTCATCATTGGAGACTCTCAGTCTGAAAAAATAGTTTAATCTCCTTTGCCAATCTGCACTTCATACATGTGATCACATAACCAGGTCATGTACAAAACAGAAAACTGAGGGAAGCTGGATTTTTAGTCCTGGTAAATCATCAGGAAGCTGCGTCGATATGTCAGTGAGATATTAGAAGCATCAGACTGTCGGAAATGTAAATGACGTATTTGGTAGACACAGAAGCTTCCTTGTTATGTATATGTTGATGGGAACACAGCCGTCTAACCTGTGGAGCAGGTTCTCGAAATGACAGTGTACATAAGCAGTGCAGATATTTATTTTGTAAATCAGCCTTTGGTTTGAAATACTTAAATCATCTCACAAACCCTCATCAAAGGTTCCATACTGACTGTTTCATCTAAAGAGCTGCCAGAGGCCAGAAACGCCGGACTATCCAGTGTCTCACAATAAAAAAGACACTGCTGAAGGAGATTAAACCACTGGAGTCTATGTAAAAGAAGTAAAAACAAACAAAAATATTCACCCCAGAAAGATTACTTTATTTACAGACATACCAAAAAATGGGTCCAATTTTTCACGATGTGTGACAGGAAATGACATTTTTATCTAAGCTTCATCCTCATATAAGTAATGAAAGAATACAAAATGCAACCTGACAGAGTGAGCTACTTAACAACAGGTAACATGATGTTATAACTAAACTTCTCTGACAGGTTTTTTCCCCCTACCATCATAGGAAATTCTCCATGTTGGGCTGCAGGTGGTGCTGGAGGTCTGTAGATGTGTGCAGGAGGAAGAGGCTGCACAACCTTCGCTCATGGACTTTTCACATCCACATATGACGCAAGGTACCCTGGGTTGTTGTTCTGAGACACTGTGTCACGTTCTGCCTGTTGCATGCATTGTGTTCTTTCAAGATACACTCCCATTTTCACAGGAAATTTAACGTTTACATACAGTCTCTTTCAAAATAAACCCACTACGTCAGTACAACACCGCAAATTGACTTTGAACAGGGTTTAGCTTTAGAATCTTATGGGACGCTAACATCGCTCTCTCGGGTAAAGGTCGGTGTTTGTTGGACCCATCCACCTCCCCTCTTGCCCACCCCACTAGGACCTTCGCCACCTTAACTTTCGTCCTTGTCCCGCAGCATTACCCCCTGACGCTGCTGAGCACCATTAAACTATAAAGGTAACTGGCTGCATATCATGCCCACGTTAAATGATGCCTTTTTTAGTTGGTTTCTGATGTCGCAAGTTACTGCCTTAGATTTAGATGACTTCGGAGTGAGGCCAGGATTGTGTGACAGAGACATGAATCAAAAGAGGAAGGGCAGGGGGGCCCACTGAGACTGCTTAATGCATATGGCCCAGAATTTGGTGCTACGGCCGTGGTCACACCACTTTTAGTTCATTCAAAAACAACAAAAATGAAAAGGGAACTAATGTTGAACATAACTCAGATGCAGAGTGAGACAGGAGGATTGAAGAGCAAATGGATGTGTGTTAGATCATCTCTTCTTTATATTCATTCATTCATTTTCTGTAAGTGCTTATCCTGGTGGGGGTCGCAAAACTCGCCAAATTCGCCACAGCCAGAAACTGTAAAAACTGAAATCATTGTTGGATTTTAAAATTTCCGAGATCGTGGGTTACTAACGCTTACATCAGACATAACAAAACAAAACATAACATAACATAACATAACAAAATCTAAGCTTGGAATAGTGATATTTCATCAAAATCACTTTATTCTGTGTCTCATTTAAAATTTGGCCAAAAGCAAACTGTTTGCACAAACTAACCATCATGCACAACAAGAGAGACTTCAACTCCAGGATTTTGTCGCATCAACTTTTGACTATAAAAAAAATCAGATGGCAAATTTTTAAAAATCTAATAACGAATTAATGGTGAAGGGAGTGTTATGTATTTCCCCCGGTCACTCTGGGAGGCTCAAGGAAAATATTTGTAGCTTTGGCCAGGGTCAAAAACAAAAGCAGTAACAAACAAATAAATAAATAAATAAAAAATAAATACAAAAATAAAAATTAAATAAAGAGCTTAATATACAAATAATTAAAGTTAAATAAATAAATAAATATTAATACATAAATAAATTAATAAAAATTAAATAAATAAAAATTAAAAACAGGAAAAAAAAGTCAAACCGCAGCCACCCCCCTCATCTGATAAATAAAGAACAGTCCCTGAAAAACATATTTTTGAATTTCTCAGTTTTGGGGTCCATAATTTAGATTAAAAAAAGACCTTTAACCCTAGCACTCACTTGTCCTGTGCTGCTTTCAGACACCTCTCACAAATATTCAGACCTTTGAACCTTGAGCAAACTGGTGCAATGTCTTTCAAAAACATGGGGAAAAAAGGCAATGAGCAACTTGGTAAAAAATGTGACATAAAGTGCAATAACATTTAATAGATTTAGACAATTATTTAAAAAAAAAAAAAAAAAAAGCTAGGAAAAACTATATTTATAATTTTTATTTTTTATTTTATTTTTTTACCTTTTTTGTGCTAATTGTCATTTTTTTTTCTTCTTTTAACTAATTTCTTACTAATTTTTGGGGACATTTCGTCTTTCATTGCTCATTACCTTCTGGTGTTTTTGAAAGAACCCAATTTGCTCAGGTTTCAAATGGTTAAAAGACTACAGGAGACTTTCTTCTCTTCGGCCGGCAGATGGCGCCAGTGCTCCGCAGATGTCAGCGGTGCTGCGTGTGGAAGAAGCCGCCTGTTGGTGCTGTTCTGGGGCATGTGGCTCAGAGGAATGGGGCCGTCTTCCTCTCTGACCCGTCGATGAAAAAAAATACCGAGCGAGCGGCAGAAGGGCCGGGGGATGCACAACGGCTCAGAGGAAACAGCTTCACAGGAGAAAAACCAGGAATGCTGATGCTGCTGAACATGGAGTGTCGCCTCCTTTGCGGAATAATCCTGGTGAACGCTGATGTGTCCGGTCAGTGAGTTTTTAAAGGATAAAGATTTGGGCTCACACTTTGTTTTCTAACCGTTGATACACACATCTGCAATGATGCGGGCTGTGGACTGGGGACGAGCCGCTGCGATTGTACTCTGCCTTTTGGGATACCTTTCCTCCGGAGCTGTCGCCAAAACACTACCGGAGGACACTGGCACAGAAGGTAAAAAGTGATTTAAACACTTCGTCCTTTAAATAAATCTGGTTGTGTGGCTATTTTTGGTGGCTAATGGTGCCGCTAGCCTGCTCGGATGCTGATGTGACCTAAAGTTAGCTAACGTTAGCAAGTTAGCTGGTGGCAGAAGGAGAGCAAGAAAACTTATCTGAAATGTCTGCTATCCAGTTTGGTTTTTATGTCCCTGGATAACTGTTTGAAGCAACTTTATTTCAGCGTGACGCAGTTATATCTGTGTGAAATACTTTGTTAGTGGCAGTGGCTGTAAGCATGTCCTCATATTGTCCAGTAACGTTAGATAATGCAGCAGCAGAGGAGTCCAGCTGCTGTGATTTGTCATTTTTCGCATCTCAGAAAACACTTTTTTTCCTGTATGTTCCTGAGTGTTTATCTGGGAACAAGACTACATTAAACCATAATGTTACATCTTGTAGTTTTAAAGGGTTTGCACTCTTGTGACTTTACATTTGTGCAGAAGGAGGCTGCAGTTTTAGTGTGTTTTTAAGCAGTAGGTCCTCATGTCAGTTGCTGCAAACATCCACCTTAAACTAACTGCTCAGGTGTCCCACTGCAGGTAGATGAACACCAACAAGCTCAAACTTGATCCTTGGCCTTAGTGCTGCAGCTGCAACTAATGACTATTTTCTTGATTAAAGAAATAATCAGTTTGAAGGTGTAAATTTCCCAGAGGCCAAGTTGACACATTCAGATTGCTTGGTTTGTGCAGCTCACAGTCCTGAACACAAAGCTGATCAAGTTATTATCATAAAAAACACATCCAATGTTACCATTTAGGAACCTTTGAACCTTTTGGTATTCTTGCTTTAAAAAACACTTAAGTAATGAATCAGTCATTGAAATTTTAGTTGATGCATTCTCTATTTATTTCTGCCCAACTTTACTTTAATTACTTGTAAGATAAGATAAAATAATCAAACATTTTTTCTTCCCACACATGGAACTTAAAGTGTTGTAGCTGTAGAAGTACAAGAAGGTATGCATAGTATACGTAACTTTAAAATCTAGTACACTGCACTGATGAAAAATTAAAATGCAGCACTTTAGTTTTTGCTCCCATTTTCCACAGGTTTATGCCAAAAATGTAAGACTTTTTATGCACTCGATTAGGGCTGCAACAATTAGTCGACTAATCGATGACTAATCGACTATTAAAATAATTGGTGACTATTTTAGTACTAATCGGCTTGAGTCATTTTTTGTAGAAAGGTACTATAAAAGTACCCCAAAATACTCTTATAGCAGCTTCTTATGTTCAAATATTGGCAGCTTTACACACTCTCCCACGACGGTGAATTAAAACCCTTTGGCGTGAGTACGAAACAAGACAATAGATGACATAATTTTGGGAGAGACAGACCGACATTTTTCAACATTTTAACACATTTTTCGATCAAATGATTAGTCGACTAATCGAAGAAATAATCGACAGGTTAGTCGATGATGAAAATAATCATTAGTTGCAGCCCTACACTCAATACATATGCAATATTCAGTACATATATATTTCTCTCATATTTTTGTAGTAGAGTGGCTGGTTGGATGTACTGCCAAATTTACAGAAACACTGGAAATGGCTTATGGTAGGGAAATGCACATTGAGTTCACTGGTAACAATTCTGGTGGACATTCCTGCAGTCAGCATGTCAGGTTTAACTAAAAATCTAAGACTTTTTTTTATTCACTCAATACATTTATATTTTTTATTCCTATTTAGCAGTAATGTAGTTGGTTGGATGTACTGCCAAATATACAGAAACAACATTGGAAATGGCTTACGGTAAGGAAGTGAACAGTCAGTTAACTGGCAACAGCTCTGGTGGACATTCCCACAGTCAGCATGGCAATGACACACTTCCTCCAAACTTGGGACATGTGTTGTATTGTGTTGTGTGATAAAACTGTAGACTTTGGAGAGGCCTTTTATTGTGGTTATCCTGAGGCACACCTGTGTAGTAATGATGCTGTTTATTTAGCAATTTGATATGCCACACCTGTCAGGTGGATGGATTGTCTTGGAAAAGGGGAACTGCTCACTGACAGGGGTTTTAACAAACTGTGACCAAAATCAGCAAAAAACATGTCTGTTAAGTGAATAAAAAAAGTCTGAATTATTTGATTTTAAGCTGTGAAAAGTGGGAGCAAAAACAAAAAAGTGTGTTCAGTTTTCTTACAGTGTATACATTATGACCCACTATTAAGTTAACAAAAATGTCAAACCTTCCCTGGCTCTATTTCCTGGCATTTTATAGACCTATTAATCTAGAAAATAATCTGATTAATTGATAATGAAAATATTCGTCAGCTCTTCTAAATAATAGCAGTATGGGGAAAAATGTATACAGCATAGTATCACTATTTTTGCGTGGCAATATATAATCGATACATGGACTCAAAGTATTATTTTTTTTAATGTATACATTTTTAATATTGCATAAAATGTAACCTTTGGGAGCCTATGAGAGTAATAAAATCAATTGCCTATTCATTCCACTATTTTGCAGCAATAAAAATGATTGAAGAACCAGCTGAAAACTAGATAAACTTAAACAGACTTAGATAAAACTGATGTTGACAAAGTTTTCCTTTGGGGACATCATTTGCAGTTGGAAAAAAAGTAATAAATGGCAATATATGTTACCACAAAATATAAAATATAGCAATAATATTGTGAATTAAGTATTTTGATAACATGTGGGTCTCCTGGTGATTCCCTTCCCTACTCATGAGTAGTATATATACCAAGCATCCCAAGTGTTGTAAGACAAAGAAATACACAAATAAAAAAAAGACAGGAGAGGAAAATATGTTGCAATCAAATGAAATCCGTTGGTGATGTGTTTTGTGTCTGCAGCTAGCAGTGTATCCAAAGGGGGTATTTTGTCACTACTGTACAGCTGCCGACACATTCAAACTTTGTAAGCCATCATGAATCACAATAATCTTTTGGCATCTCATTCAGCCACTATCTTCAAAGCTGCCCTGTCACAGTAACAACTAAAATGGAGCCACATCTGTTTTATGTGTCACTTTTATCTCTCACTTGCATGCACAAGCACGCACACACAGCACTGGTCGTCTGTGTTCGTTTACATTTTTGGCTGGCCTACATTCGGTCCTCTCGCTACAACTGTGTTTACAGTTCAAGTATGAATGTAAACATACAGTAACTAATGCAGTAAATCAGTCAGGGTTTAAAAAAGCAACACTGAGCACAGATTCTTCTCAAAATTGACGAGTTAGTTTCTGATATTTTTATGTTTAGTTCAGGAGTTTTTGAAGTAGTTTCACTTTAAGGCCTGTCATCAGGAATTTTCTGCATCATGAAAATCAGCTGAATTCACAACAACACGCTCTGGTAAAGAACAAGGTGTAGTCTGTCCCGGCCTCTTTCTGCTCTCTGTTTTCCCTTTCTTTCTCACTCTTTTTCTGGCGGCCTCAGATTGACCTTCAGTAGTCCCTGGGGGGGTTATGTTCAGGTCGATACCGAGGACTTCTCCTGGTCTGTCAAGCAGACACACATGGAACAGTGGAGCCAGACAGACAATCTCCCCGCAGATATAGATCTCACTCACATTACTGCTGCCCATAATAGGCATGGCGTTGCATCTCCAGCAGACAAACATTCGCTGTAGCTGGACAAGGCCTGCCAGGAAGTAGACCAATCCGATCATATTGTCACCAGCTAGCCAAGCTTGATTTTAATCATGAGGCTCTGGTGTGAGTGTTAACAGCAGATCCAGTTTGGGGAGGATATATCAGGTCATGAGGAGGCATTGTGTTTAGGGACGGGGCCAACAACCCCCTGAGCCAAAGAGCAGATCCAGTAGAGGTGTGTAGTACAGTAGATGGGAGTATTTACTGTAGTAGGATGAAGAGAGTCCATTTGCTCTACAGCCTGAGACACAATGATGATGTAACCTAATTGCTGTGTCCCCTGCTGAGTTAATGGGATCGACCATGGCGATCTAATCCTACTTTTAATCCCGATGAGAGAAAATAGCAGGCTGAACACCTATTGATAGCCTTTTTCTTTATTTACAATGGCAGAGTCAGTTCAACAAACAGGCGTGTGTTTGTGTGTGACTTTATTTTTCTGTTTTCTATGTTGCATGTAGAGACACGTTTTCTTTGTCACCGTTGATGACTCATACTTAATGGCAGTGACCTTTTTGTGTATTCCTCGTTCTTTTCCCATAACCGTTTTATAAGGCTGATTCTTTTTTTCTTGTTTGCGAGATCACCAAACTGAGAGTCAGATGTTTGTCATTTATCTGAATGGTAAACAAATAGCTTCAGTCACTGAGTTTCCTTTTGCTGTGGTTTTACAAGTTATTGCATCCAGAACACACAAGTCTGCTGGAGCTTGAAGTTAAAGTGGCATGTGTTGGTGTAGTTTTCATGAGCTTGAATCCTTATAAAGGGAAAGTTCGAAACATTTCAAGTGGGGTTGTATGAGGTGCTTATCCACAGTGAGTGTATTACATACAGTAGATGTCAGTTGGCAAGCCCCCAGTTTGGAGAAGCAGGCTGCAGTCTGACATGGAAGCTGAAGCTTCTTTTTCCCACTGCACAAAAAGCCTGCAAACACCCCCTAACATCTGGCTTTTCATTATAATGGGAAAGGTTACAATTGGCATTCAGGCCTGGGTCACATGACTCTGCAGTAGTCATGGGTATTTTTATCGGCTCTGGCTCTGATCGGCATTTATGGAAACAAAACTCTCGAGTGAACCCGCTAATTTTAGCCCTTAACTGGTGAGATGCAACAAGACGGCACAAAATACAGCCTGTCTTCGCCCAAGCAGTGCTCAAACATAGTTTCACATAAGTCTGACGGAGTTCGAAAGAGTGACTGAATAAATACGAGATATATATGGAAGAGTAACCACCGTAACATCTTCACTGGCTTTCACGCTGCTTTCTACTGTCTACTAACCTGTTATCTGGCCTGTCTGTGACATCGAACGTAACACACCAGATCATTCGAACTCTGGTGCGGACCAAACGAGCGAACCCTGGTCCGCTTGAAAACTGGGGGTCTCGGTTCACTTGCAAGTGAGGTGGGAAGTGCAAACGGACTATCCAGCGAACCAAAGAGAGGAAGTGACGTAGAGCGCAGTGCATTTTGGTGTTTGGTGTTTTTGTGGTGATCAAGCCGGCTGAAGGGGATGGATTTCCGTTTTCGGTCCTGGCCAATCGATGAGCCGGGTTTTCTTCTTCCTCATGTGTTTTTTTTCTTCCTGCTCAGTGGTCGTTTCGGGCAGTAGCGCCCCCAAACGAGCAGCTGTTGTAACTACGTGACGTTGTCTGGGTCGGTTTGGCCCGCTTTAAAAAGTGCAGTCTGAACCAAATGAAGGTGTGTAATTTTTCAGCATTTCCTGCCAAATCGAACCGAGTCCCCCGGACTATCCTGGTGTGAACGCACCCTTGAACTGTTAAAGTTTTTTTAGGTGGACCTTTTTTAAGATGGCTAAAATACATTTTGATGCTGCCCCAAACCACAGCAGTACATTGCTTAGCTTCAGTGGTGGTACTGCTGCTGCTTCTCCCACCTGGGGGCGTGCCGACAGACGTCAACTGTGTGTAATACACTGACTATGGATAGGTACCTCATGCAACATCACTTGAAAAGATCCAAACTATTCCTATAAGGATTTAGGTCTATGAAAAAAACACCTCTTACATTTTTGTGACATGATTTCTGGCTCTTCTTGTACTCAACCATGTGCTCCTGCTTGAGATGGTGAGATATAAGTTTGCTGTTACCATCTTCTCACACTCCTCAACATATTACTGTGATTTGTTCAGGATTTGATGTTTTGTAACCAAACCAATCCCACATTGTTGATTATTTTTTCCATTTGGGTGCAATTAAATCATTGCAGAAGAAAAAAGAGGGCGTAGTCAACCATCAAACAGTGGAAAACAGTGAACACAACGTGATGGAAATTTGCCATTTTTGTTTTTTTCATGTATCAGAATTTAGGAAGGTTACAGTCTCCTTGTTGGTGCACACAGATCTGGTGTTTTGACAATTTTCTTAGTGGATGTTTAAGTCACATGATTCATGTAGGCCATGATGTGTTTGTCTGTTTCCATTGCACAATATCACATCTTGCTTTTATTGATAATCTCTCGACCAGGCCTTAAACTATTTTTATTTTTAGCACTTCCACTCAGTTTTACAAGTCTTTACTGTGGAAATTTAAGTGAAGGGAAGTGCTTTTAGGGTTTGTTTGTGCTCATTATTTTTCACTGACATCACTTTGAGCTCCAGTAACTTGTAAAAAGTCGCCGATTCCAACAAGCTGCAACTGTGTTATACTGGATGTTGAGAACGAGCAAGCTCTCCACTCAGCCTCGTGTGCAGAAAGCATCTGTTCCCCCCCCCTCCCCTTTTTGGAAGAACACCAAACCCCCTCACACACCCAGTGGATGCCAGCCATACTATGCATTTCCAGTTTATCGCACCTCACTTTTATGGCGCAGAAATGCTTCGGCTCCTTATAACTTGTGATTGATACACCAAACATGCATCAATTCAAGCTGTAGAGGGCTGAACTACACTCACACACTTATTGTGTTTTCCCCGTAGTCTCCTCTTGGGTTCTTCTCTTTCTACTCACATTCAAACACACACAACCACCCTGCTGCTTTGGCGGCTGCTGCCTGGGATAATTGGTCTGCAATTGCAGCGCTGGGCAGGCAAAACTCTCTTTGATGCCTTTATCCTCCATATGGTACTCAACACACTCAGATAAGGAGTCAGTACAGTGAGGAGCAGTCATGGAGGTGCTGGCTTTGCTGCAGAATCTTCAGTGATTCTTCAGGGCCGACCCTTTTCTCTCCAGTTTATCGGGGCACAGAGGAGACTCCTAGCTTGTTTAACAATGATGTCACCACAGTAGTGATTTATTGGATGAGGATTGGGAGGGGGACTGTTGCATGTGTCAATCTGGAGTCTCCCAAGGGAGTTTTTTAAAGTGAGCACAGCTGGTACTGCTAACAACATATCACTGGGAGTGGGACAGGAAGTGAGGTCATGATCTCTCCAGCGCACACACACCAAATCTTAATGCAAATGGGGAATTTCTGTCAGATGTCTTTTTAGTTTTCGAATCCTCTAGCTGTGGCAGTACAAATGTATTAACAAGGAGGAATGAAATGAAGGGTTAGGAGGCAGCCACAGAACGGATCTTCACACCAGACCTCTCAGGATAATGATGTGTACGGTTTGAAATTGACATGTTGGTCTGCCAAACCTACCAACTTCCACCCATGCAAAGGTATCATTTGGCCCAGCGCTTTGTTTTTAAGGTGGAGCCCGCTGCACTCAGACTGAACTCTCACCAGATTTGTCAGAGTGGTTCCTTGCTGACCGCAGGATCCCTGAGTGGGGGGAGGGGGACCCGTCTAGCCAGGGATATGTGTGTGTTAGCGTGTGTGTCGTGGAGGGTGGGGTTACAAGAAAGAGTTACGACAAAATTCAGTTGCGGTGAGTGTGGGGGAGGTGGGCATGTTTAGGTGAAAGGAGAAGGAGGGAGAAACCTTTTCGGCTTAATTGAAAGGTCACAATGGGTTAACCAGCAGCCAATGATCAAACAGGGTTTAGGTTCTCATGTGTGCAGAGACGGAGAGAGGAAGGTTGTGGGTTTGTGTGGATTTTAAATTATAGTGTTTTTGTAACGGGTTTGTTTTTATCGTACCTTTTGGGATGCAAAGCTGACATTAACTTTGTGTTTGTTGTTCCACTTGTGATATACAGAACCTCACAGTGTTTGAGCTGCCTCCTCAGAGGAGTAAACAGATGTGTGCATACCTTGTTTGGCAGTGGTGGAAAGTAACTTTTTCTTTAAAACTACTCAAATACTGTACTTGTACAGTGTTGAGATATTTGAACTTGAGTGATTGAACTATTTCCATTTTCTGCCATGTTATAACTGTATTCAGAGGGAAAAATTGTATATTCTACTCCACTACTTTTCTTTTGTTTCTTGAATCCCCAAGCTATCCATCAGTATTTGAAGTAATTAAAATTATACTCACCCTTATCAGCTGCAACATGTAAGTAAGGTACACATGAATGCATTAATAGTTATAATCCAGTCATATAATAAACATTAATTTGAAATGGGCCATTCTGCATGAGTACTTTTACCTTTGGGACTTAAAATACTTTTGATGCTACTGCTTTTGTATTTTCAGAATCAGAATGATCTTTATTGTCATTATACTTCTGTTGATGTAGTTAAATGAAAGTAGTCCCAGAAAACAGCAGTAATAGCACGAAAAAGTGACACTTGTGCAAGTGCAACTTTAAAAAAGAATTTAGTAAAGGGCACTAGATAATCGGAGGAGCAGTGTGTGAGATTTAGGGGGATTTAGTGACATCTAGTGGTGAGGATTGCAGATTGCAACCAGCTGAAACTTTTTCCTGGTTAGAATTCCTTTTGTTTTAGTTCAGGTGTTTTTTTACTGGGAGCCAAATTATCCACAGAAGACTCTTCCTCTCCAAAACAAACAGACCAGGTGATTAAAACCTGTCAAAACACTGAATAAAACTGTTTCACTTTACATATCAGTGTTTCTCCAATGGTGTTTGGCTTGTCAAAGACAGGCGGCTAGCCTATTGCCTGCAAATGTGCGCTCCCCTTTTTTCTCTCATAACTTAAGATCCAGACGTTCAGGAGGTTTTTACTGGGAGCTGAATTATCCACAGAGTATCGTCCTCTCTAAAAACAAATAGACCTGTTGATTTAAACCAGTAAAAACTCTTAATAAAACAGTTTCACATTAAAAAAATGAGTTTTTTTCTGATGTTGCTCATTGCGGGAGGGTGCTAATTACAGTTGCAAGTTGTACTGTGCCTATACCGTTCAGAAACATAATAACAAACATTACATAGGCCTAAGAATACTGAAAAAAATAACAACAAAACATGTACAACATTAACAACTTTTATTAATAAATTAAAAAAAAGTCCACTTTCAGAAAAGTATCAATAAATAACAACGGTGGTAATAATGTATGCTATACAGCGTATCCGACCGCAGCGGCTACTCTCCGATGGTTTATTTTTAGAACCTATCAACATAAATCAAATACATTAAAAGCACAGCTCTACAGCATCCAGTACTAGGGCTTATCAAATAAGAAAAACAGAACAATAAATAACAGTACAGTAATGAAACTGATAACGTTGCTATTTTTAGATACCGCGGGATACCTTATTACCGTATTATCGCCCAACCCTAGTTCATATGGAGTCTTCTTGTGAACCTGATAAACACGACCCCATTTGAACGCAGCAATACACTACAGAAAACACACGAACTGTATTACATTCTATTTCTGCCAAACTATCCCCTAAATCCTACACACTCGACCTTTAAATTAAATTGACGTGTATTATATGTATATAAATGTACGTATTATCCGCTGGTCATCATCTCGATTAATCAATCATTTTATCTGTGTATTGAAATTAGTCTGACGTAAGATGTAAAGATTTTTACTAGACCCAGCTTGCAGAGTGTAACATGCAGTGAACTTGTGAAAATATCTTCAAGTGCGAGCCTTTCTTCAATCAACAGGCTGTCTGTATACATTTTTTTATCCATCCTCTCCATTACTGAAGGTGTTTTTATATACAGTTGTTTTTCCCCTCTGGTCCAAGGCTTCTTTGAGAGAGGGAAATGGTCCATTGTTTTAGAGGGGAAGTGCTGTTGGCCAGAGTCCAGGAAATGGTCAGCGGGCTCTCTCTTTGTGATTGGCTGGAATGTAGAATGCCGTTTGTGTGGATTGGAGGCAAAGGGCCTGGCACTGAAACAAATGCAGTTAAAGAGACGAGTGTATTTTAGACGGCTGTAATTGTATCACCACTGTGTTTTGTGTCTGTATCACTCCTCTCTGCTTAACGCCAACACTCACATATATACGCTCTGTTTGTTCACAGAGGTGACTCTGAAGGTTCACCTGAGCGATGCCAGCACTCACCAGCCCCTGGGAGGAGCCTCCATACAGCTCTTTGCCAACCACACGCCTGTAACCTCGGAAACCTCATCACCTGATGGCAACACCTACCTGCGCTTCTCCTACCGCCTTGGGACACCATTGGTCGTCACCGCAACCAAACAAGGATATGTGCCAAACTCTGTGCCCTGGAGTCCCTCAAGATTACCTGGTAGGTGTGTGTGTGTGTGTGTGTGTGTGTGTGTGTGTGATATTTTAGGACAAATGCAGAAGGCGCATTATGAAATAGCCACATTTAGATTGGGAGTGTCGGCTTGCAGGTTATTGATTTCCATGTGTGCGGCCAGTTTAATGTGTGTATGTTAGTGTGAAGTAGAAATAGTGTGAGTTTGTGCCAGGTGTGAGAGCTAATGATGAGTGGAGTGCTCCATTACTAATTTATTACAATAGATGCCAAAACCCAGCAAGGGGGCTGCTTAAGCTCCCCTTTCACTAACACACACACTTACACACAAAATACTTCCCAAGAGGCGGCAGTACAGTGTGTGTGTCTGAGTGTGTTGCATGTGGGGGGGTGGACTGAGGGGGGTATTATGAGCCAACGGAACGGCGGCCAATTGGATTATCACGCTTACCAGCTCCGAACAATGGAGGAGTGAAAGGAAGGAAGGAAGAGGAAAGAAGTGCAGTTTGCTGGGTCAGACTTGTGTCCTGCTGCACAGCAGACAGGATGAAAGCAGGACGATTAAAAATGTATAAAGATGGTTTAATGACTTGTTATGTCAGATAGCCATCAGTAAAGTGGTCAGGTAGATTGCTGCAGTGTGTTTCTTATCTGATTGTGATTTCATTCTGTCCATTAATGTAGTGTGTGTATACGCTTTGCGGTTTTTGTTTGTGTTCCAGTATTTTCCTCCATCAGCCTGGACCTGCTACCAGAGAGAGCTGCTACTCTAATGGTGTATGAAGATGTGGTGGAGATTGTGTCAGGATTACAAGGTAAACGCAGTGTGTGTGTGGGTACTTTTTTGCATTTGTATTTTTGCTCTTTGTTTTTTATTTTAAACCATTTTCACCACAAAAACCCAAACCCAAATATTTTAAAAGCAGCAGATTGGTTTAAAACAAGCCTCAAACTGTTTGTAAAATAATTTTAATCCGAAAATCCATCAGTAGCTGGGTCCAGGTCTCATTTATAAACACTGCCTACGCACAAAACGAGGCCTGAAAGAGGTGTATGACACTTCCCACCCAAAAGTTGTGATCTAGTAAAATAGACTTGATGGGAGAAACTTTGACCCATACTGACGAACATTTTGGAGACAGGAAACTGGCGACGCAGATGGTGAGGTGGAAACCTGATTGTGGAAATGGTCAAATATTTTTTGGCACACTCCATTTTTGGATTGTGTCCGTACGTACATTTTCAGTATGAATCATACGCATTGTTTTATAAATGAGACTCCTGGAGTTTTTGATCGATGTTCCTCAGCAGATGAAGTTGAACTTGAAATTAAAATCTCAAATATTAGGCCAACACCGGCAAGTAGTCTTCAAAACGTTCAGAAAAATAAATACACGAATCTGTTGAGGAAGATCGTTTGATGCGTTCCAAGGCTCCAGAACAGCTAGCAAGGAATGTTGTGGTGAGATTGTTTTACAGTTGCTTTTCAAGAGTAAGAATGAACTTTCAATGTGAATTTTTACCTAGATTTTATGTTTCCAACAAGGGGTTATTTCCAGGTCTGAAAAGTGAAGCCAATGCAGAAGTGACTTAAATATGCATTCAACTTCACTGGTTTCAAAATGAAGTCTGATTGTATACAAATCAATGAGAAAATGACCCAACTTCTCACTTGATCTCTTACCTCAGTAAACGTTTTTCTAATGAGTTTATGGTCTCAGTTGCTAGTTTCAAGTCTTCTTCAATACAGCATCGTGTTCATTTTATAAATTATTCGTGTTCATTTTATAAATTATGGTCCCGTTTTAGAGTAGAATAGATGATAACGCAGGGTATGCTCTAGGACGGGGATACCTTGTGATTGACAAGTTGCCATCACAGCGACTTATTAACCAGGATAGAGGTGTAGCAATGAGTATCCTTCCTAGGTCCACCTTCTTGTATAGTCCTGCATTGGCTGACCTGCAAAAAAAAGTGAATTGCAGGTGGTATTTGGTGTTAATTTTATTTCTGGATTCGGTTCTGGGTGGAAAAAAAGAATATGTGGGTCAGATCACAGGTGTCATGTCATAAAAATATTCAATAAAAATGAAAGTAATTGAATTTACTGTTTTAACGCTCTAATCCTCTGACTGCTGACTTTGTGTGTCAGCTCTGTCTTCTGTGCTAGCTTGAACATGAGAGGTGTGTTACTAACAGGCAAATTAACTGTGAAGATGTGCTGCTCAATATTATGAGAATAAGCAAAAAATATTCATTTAAATTATATATACTGAATTACCTCAAATTTAAAATATAATATGTTAGTTTCACATGTATGGAATGTCAAAAAAATATCACTTTAAATGTGCTACCTTACTGAATTTTTTTCAGCAGCATGTGGTTCTTAGGGGGTTTGCGGTTTTTGGTCCGGCTGCTGATTTCGTGTCAGGTCAGGCTGTGGAACTAATTGGTCAAATTTGCGGGTGCGTTATTGCACATTGCAGTTTCGGTTTGGGAGCGGGTCCAAATACGGTTACTCCTGACTCCAAAAAATAATAATAATAAGATGGCGACAGCCAGAATGCCAAAGTCAAGGCTTCAAAATGGGAGTCCTCAAGCCAGTGGGTGACATCATGTTGGCTACTTCTTTTATACCGTCTATGGTTTAGACACATTAAAAAGTTGTTGTGTTTTCAGCGTCAAGAAGACACTGATCACTGCAGCTCACAGTAAATTAGGTTTTCAGCGCAGCTTATTATATATATTTAGATAAAAGAATGTGAAACGAAATACACATCAATGTATTATAATATGTGTCATCTTTAAGTTTGTATTTGCAGGAAAAATACATTGTTAAACTAGAGTCAGAATCTGATTTGCTACCAATTTTTAATAATAAACACAAATAAACTCACATATTTGTCATTAAGGAAGACTATATTTTGTCCTACATACACACAAAATTGCTCATTGTTGAGTAAAAACCCACCATCCTCCATCCCCACATGCACAAATATAAATCATGAGCCTGTCTTTGTTAGTCAGCCTCTTTGTTAAGGTGTGTGTAATTATATTAGATAAGGCTTTCTCACTGAGGCAGAATCAATATTGCCTCTTTGTCTGCTGGTCCTTTTGTGCGTCTGTGAGCGACAGGGGAGTAATTTAATGTGTCAGCTGTGTTGTCTGACTAAAAAAGAACTTCACAGACACATAAATATACAGACACCATTAACATGTAAACCTCTTGAGTACACACTGCCAGCAGCACGTGCCTGAGTGGAGCGCAGTTTCTGCCCTCTGTCCAGCACACTGTTTGTCACAATGTTGTGAACTTGGGCGCCCAGGGGAGCGATAAACCTCGGCATGTGGCATGAGAAAAGAGAATAAAAGAGGGGGAAAAGGAGGAGGAGGAGGATGATACAGTAAGTGCTGGAAAGTGGGGTTGTGGGTGGAGCAGTTGGAGAGAATAGGGGAGAAAGGGGGATGGGCAGAGCAGTGTCCAACAGAAGGAGGAACAGATGAGGTGAGGGGAAAGTGGAGGGAAAAAAGATGTGAGGAGTTGAGGAAGGGAGCACACAAAGAACAGAAACAGGGTCATTTCCTCCCACAAAAACAGAGACAGACGGGAAATAACATCCACACCTGAACTTCAAGAACAAGCGTCAGACAGAAACATAAAAGTTAAAGGATGCACTCGCTGCAGAGCCAAATTTCATGTGGAGCACAACTAGAAACACAGTGAACACTGGTTTACAGCTGGATGTGTGTCTCACTGCTCAGGAATGTGCACTCGGTACAGTCAGACCACAATGACATCACCTTGCTGAGTCCAGCTACATGCAGTTTTCACCGTTTATTACTCTTTATGTATAATTTGTTAATGGCAGGCAGAGGCTGGATGGACGGCAGCGATGGGGAGAAATGAAAAGGAAACTATTAATTGCGCAGCAAAATATCAGAAAGAAGCATCACGCTGGCCGAGAGAAAAAGTGGAGTAAGGCATTATCTCCAATGTATTGATCCGGAGTTGCCTCCATTAAGCCTAATTTGATGGCTGTATTTATAAAAAGGCATTAGGCAAAGACGAGGAGTAGAAAATCGCCTTGTAAAACATTCTGAAACAACATCAGTGTGCGAGATGGACAGTTGCTGTCGGGTGAAAACCTCCTTACTTAAATTTTTTCAGATTGTCAGATTTCTTTTTAAAGGGGAAGCTGGAGTAGAAAAACTCATTAAACTTTTATTGTTCTGGGTTTTATATAGCCTATGAAATTTTTTTATTTTGTTGTTTGCCTTACAACTGTGACTACTATATTTACAGAGTTAGGGCTGTGCCCGACTCAGGATTTTGTCATTTGAATTGGATTTGGCTGTTCAATACAAATATACGACTATTTGTTCCTTTGTTTTCATTTAAACTATCAAACAATTTATTGAACTACTGGATTTTCAGATGGGATTCGGCCAGATGTTCGAAGTGACAGCGATGTTCACGTAATGTAGTAAACAAGCCAAGCTATTCCTCAGAGCTAATGCATGCTAACTACGCTAATAATGGATTGGGATTTTACAACAACACTTTATGCCGTCACAAGATACCAAACAAAAGCCATAGACTGTATTGTATTAAGTTGCTTTGAGCTGTAAATTCTCATCTAAGCAGACCGAGGAAGATAACATTGTCCTGGAGCCTGACCAGGCAGCTGCCTTCATCTTACTTGTACTCACCCTGGGTCTGGGTCTGCAGCTGCCTGTACCCGTCACACACATCCTTAAAGAGTGGACGGGACGACTTCACATGGTGTAATGATTAATTAATAAAAAAAAGTAATTACTCCTGCTGCTCAAATTTTTTCACAATTTAAGAACTTTGTAGAACATTTTGGAAGAGATGAAGTGTACATATAAGTGCCATATGTTGGGGGAACCTGAGGAGGCGTTAAAGAGACGAAAAAATCAAAATAGAATAGCAGTCAATGAGATTTGCTTGACTAATCATCATAGGGTCTTTTGTACGATACCTCCACAAAATCAGGTCGTAATGCTCTCACATATGTCACCAGCTTTGCCCAGAATTTAATGAAGACATTTTTCTGATGGTGTAATGATTTTACTCTGGCCAGGAGCATGACAGTGAGAAGCGCTGACACTGCAGCTACTTCTGGCGACTGAAATGTCCCCAGAAGTAGCTCCACAGTGAGAAATCTCAGTTGCCTGAGGGCTCTCTGCCTGATGATTCAAATCTTTGTCTTTCAGGGGGCAGCCCTATACAGATTCAATATATGTATTCGTGTTTTGATACTCAAATTACATATATTCATGATTTTTTATCTTTACATTTTCATCGTTAAGTATTTATTTTTCTAATTCTTAGTTTTACTTGTAATTATTTATCTTAATTGCACACTTGCCTTCTTAGCATTGTCTCAAAGGGAAAAAAAATGACCAGTGTGTGATCTGTAATACAGCAAATTCCCTTAATGGCTCGCAAAAGGGGTGAGATTCTTCTTTAATACCTTGCACACCAGACAATTGTAATAAGTACCTAATGTTGTTGTTTATAACCCACAGAACAACAAATGTATATTTATGCGTTTGGTCGTGTGTGTGAATCCATCTGTCTGCAGTTAATCTCGAAACCACCGGATCAATCAACCAAATATCTTGCCTGGACATCTATGACTGTATGCTCAAGGACCTTTCGTGGTTGCAGTGATTCATTATTGTTGAAAAACCTGCTTTATCCTCTGTTTTATACCGACACTGACTTGTGACTGCTCACTCTTAACCACTTGATAGCGGCTGCAAGTTTTCCAGGAATGGGTTTAGCTGAAAACAACAAGCCTTACTGTTTGTTGCAGGCCACATTTTGGCCCTCATTGTAACACAAAAACTGACATCCATAGAAAAGTGTGGTCTTATTTTGAAGCACAGCAATTGCAGATTAATTCCAATGTGTGATGATGCTCTAAAAATAGGCATTATACAAGATCAATAAGTCCATTGATGCTGTTACCTTTGCCTCTGTCTTGACTGTTAGGGAGTTCGGAGGGAGGATGATAATGAGCTGCTTGGGTGTTTGGCTGCCTGGTGGAGATCTGCGCTCTACTGAGTGCACTTTTTTAGTTTGGGAATGTTATGGCTTTATTAGAATCCACCAGGACAATGTTAAAAAATGTAGAGACTAATTTAAAAAAATATACGATGGTCTAATTTCAGTTAGTATCTGTGAGTGTCATCCCCTTCTCCTGTCCTGTTTAACTGCCACATGGCAAATAAAATCTTAAAAAAGCAATTTAAAATTGGTCTAAAACTAAAACTTCTACAACACTTGATTCAACATGTCCATGTTTTCTGATGTCTCTTAAGGTTTACGGCATCAGCCCAGCGTTCACTTCCAGCGCAGAGCTCTGAGTCTTCCCTCCAACACGTCCTATGCCAACCTAACTGCTCTGCTCACTGTGGCCAGCTCCCCCTCGCACATCCAGCACTTCCCCCACCTGCAGGTCCTCAGCGGCAATGGCACAGGTGAGTCTCGAACTGGCGTATGGTGACAGACTGTAAAAACAGGGCCAAGGATAGTTGGGCACAGATGACAGAGGAGGAGGCTGCTGAGAGGGGGTGGGGAGTGAAGGGAAGAAGCAGCAGTACATCAGAGAGACTCTACCCTGGAGAGGCCTCTGTATCTGACCTCCTGAAACACAATAACCCCTGTGTGAGTGTGTGTGCTCTCTGTCTAACACCAGCTTTCAGGCAGTCTCATCCACTTCTTGATGTGTCTGTGTGTTGTATGAATTTGTGTGTACTTCAGCTTGAATACCCCTCAAAAGCTCCCCCCTCCCCACAGCTCGTACCTTCTCCCTCCAGGCAACGCGAGCATACTTGTGCTTTGTGACACTTTCCACACTCAGTCTCTTAGCTTTTTCACTCTCCACCCTGCTTCCTTCTTTCCTGTCTTTCCCTTGTTTTCTTTCCTGTCTGTCTTTCCCCTGACAGCTCTGCTTTATCTACGCTTTTTCATGTTACGCCACCACCCGCCGTCTGCTCCTTTCTTTGCTCCCCCTCCTTTGCACCTTACTCCCACTCACTTTCTTTTCGCTGCATTTTTCACTCCAACACTCTCTTGCTTCTCTCACAGGGACTGAGAAGAGGTTTGAGTTGACTCCTGTAGCGGCAATCTCTGTTCACTTATTGGCCAGCGACGGAGTGGAGCTGCAGGTGAATGAGCCAATCACGGTCTCCGTCCCCTTGCCGGCTGACAGTGGCCTGAAGGAAAATGATCATATCCCTGCTTGGAGATTTGACCCGCGCTTGGGTATGTACTGACAGAAACACAGAAGATTTTCTGACTTTGTGAGCGTAAAGTTTTCTCACCAACACCTTCAACTAAAATCTTAGAAAAATAGCACCTTTAAAAAGTGCAGTGCTGTTATATATTTACTTCTATGTAAATGAGGCCTACTTCCTCTAGTGAATGATTTATGACATTATCAGAGTAGGAGCATTAATACAAACCACGTGTGTGTCCACACAGTGCAGCCAGGTCACAACTTGTAGCTGTGTGTCTGAGTGATGAATGAATTTATTCATAAGGTCATAAAAAATGACCAGCGTGCGGTGCCACATTAATCTGCAAATCAAAACAAACACTGCCCCACATCACAAGATTGGACCGTGGATGTATAATCTGCTGCAGGTCGGTTAAATCTTGAACTGAGCTAAACAATGGCTAAGTGTCTGCGGTGCTGGCTCCTACGGCAGAGACCCTTCACGCCTCTGTGGACTCTCTGATTTATTTCAGCCATCTTAAATCTATGTTGTCAGATGTCCCGCATTGTGACACACCCAGTTCTTCTTGGACAAGCTGAGCTGAAACACAGTGATTAGATCATCAGTTGAGTCAGAAGTGTCTGCACAACAAAACATCCTTCGCTGTGTGTACATTAGTCTCACATTTCCAGATCAACTGTACATTATGTTTGTGCTCTGCCAGGACCTATTAACATTCTTCTGGAGAAATGAAATGTACAGGGTCAGTGGGTATAGAGCTGAAACATTGAGTTGATTAATCACCGAGCTGTGAAACAGAATAATCTGTAGCAAATTTGATAATCAATTAATCTTTTAAGTAGGGCTGTACCCAACTCAGAATTATGTCAGTGAAATCACACCAATATTTGATTATTCTTTTTTTATATAAATATATAAAGTTTCAAAGTTTAAACATGGCCCAGCTGGATGGTTAGTGTGAAAGCCGCATATACGTAATGTAGTTAACAAGCAAAGTGCGCTAAGGACAGAGTGGAAATAAACAAATTTTTTTTCCAACACTAGATATCAAACAAACGCCAGAGACTGTATCGTACTAAGCTGATGTGAGCTGTACTTTCACCACGTCAAAGCAGAAGAGAGAAGAGTTGTTTTCAGAGCCTTGTGATGTAAAGTTTCTCCTCCTCTGTGCCACTGCATTTTGTCCTCAGCTTTCTGTGCCAAAGAGTTTCGTGAAAGTCAAGAGCGCTCACTCTGCAGCTAAATCTTGGGACCAAAACGTCCCCAGAAGTACACTGCACAGCACATTGACTGCCAAAAAAAAAAAAGACTGCTCAATTTGAAGCAATCTCAGTCGACTAAGAGATTTCCGCCTGGATTGCCTTCCTGTTTATCCTATTTTTTTCCTGTTGTCCAAGAGCTCAGACACATATTCAATCTACATTTGAGTATACGGAGCAACCAGCCATCTCTTTTTTTTCTAGCATTCATTCTGTTTGTGTCTGTTTTTAGCTCTGTAATTGGTCTCCACCAACTCATGAGGGAAATATGTGGCACTGTAGCTGCTAAATTCTCAACAATGTTCACCAGCTAGTCACTAGAGAGTAGTTAGACTGAACCAAAACAGTCAAGTTACAGGCCTGAAAACCAAAACAGTGAGCTTAAAGATGCTGAAACTCTCCAGTCTCCATGGAGCTGAGTGGAACTACAGAGTCTCGGAAAAACTACCTCCACCAAAGAGATTATGCTTTTGGTTTGGTTTGTAGGATTACAGAAGAGATTGAGACTCTATAAAAACTACAGAAAAACTACTGGCCTGATATTGTGAAACTTGATGGAAAGGTGTGGCACGGGGTCAAGGAAGAACCCATTACATTTTGGAGCCGATCCGAATCATAGGGCTGATACACAAATAATATTTCACCTTTGTTAACATTGCGAGAGCCCGTTTTGCCATGGCAGAAGTCTGTGTCCTTTGAGTGCCCTTCCAGATCTTCATGGCTTTGTCTTTGTGGGGAAAGATCTTAGCAGCTTTAAGCTAAAATGCCAAGTATTACCTGGCTCCAGCCTCTTAAATGTGAATATTTGCTGATTAACTTCCTCGCCTGTGGCCATAAACTAAACATCTAAACTGTAGATGTTACAATACAAGCAATTTGAGTATGTCAGCTTTGTCAGCAACAAATTGTGAGAGGCTTTTTTCACTATGTCACTATTTTCTGACATTACAAGAGATTAATTGAACATGAAAATAATTGTTTGCTTCAGCCGTAGTGTGATCACCTTAAACCAGTCATTCTTGTCAAGGGTTTGTGAGGTAGACACTGGTAGATACTTTATTAAGATGACAATTTTTCTCGACATGTTTTATAAAAGAATAAAATAGAAAGCTTGGAGAAGCAGTAAACAGTTGTTGCTCAACAGATTGAGGCCGACCCCTGCAAGTTCACGTGTTGAGTCAGACTTCAACATTAACAGGAATAATAGGCCACATGCCACTGGGATAAATCTCTTCCACATTAAACATGTTTTGGTCCCAACTGTATGTGAGATGAGACTAGCACTTTACTAAATCTACCCTAAAGATGTTCCTGCTAAGTTAGGAACATTTTATTAGGGTAATAAATTTTAAAATTGGACCATCTTTGCTCTTGTGATGGTTTTAAGGATCTCGAGGCTCAGTTTTAAAGTGCCCACAGTATCAACATCAAGAGCTTATAAAAAGGGCTTTGATAAAAGCTGAGGGAACACACACACACACACACATACACTCACACACTTGTAGCCTACGCACAGCCTGTAGCAGCAAGTATTTCCACAACAGAAGTCATCCCCGGACCCCTCTCCGGGCTACATCTCGTGTTCCTTAGCAACCCCGCCAAATAAGTAACACAACAGAAAGTCCCCGCTCCCGATTGAGTGTCTTCACTGAGCGCTTAAGTGTGTGAAATGTGTGTGTGTGTTGAATTGAGGATAGAAAACAGACACAAAGAAAAGATCTTTTGAAACCCGTCTGGTGCCTTTTTTGGTGGAATACTTCAGGCTGATGAAAGCTCCCTCACAAAGAAGCTCAGTTTGTTTACAAAGTGCGCACATGGACGACACACACACAAACACGCAAAAACCTGTTTGTCTTGTATAACTGACAGCCTCTTATGTATTGTTACATGTTAACGGAGCGTGGTGGTAAAAATGATGTCATGCTGGAACAGATCAAATTCACCTGGGTGTCATTTGTAAACAGACGCACCTTCATCCTGAGAGGAGTATGGTAATGCAAATCAGCTTCCTCAGACATGCAGACTACTATCTGTACAACAAAAAAAGACCCAGTGTCAGCTGTGTTGACTTTGCATGAATGGGCGAGAAGCAGAAGTGATATACAGGCCGTATTGACGTTATAAATGTTTGCATTGAGTCTAAGCAGCCGCCAGAGTCTCTGCAGTGTATTGTACTGAAGCGTGGGAACAGAGTCATTAAATGTCACTATTAAACAGGTCAGTCACACAGAGAGAGGACTCCCCTGTGGAAACAATCAGACAGAACCAGGGTGAATCCTGGCAGGGCTGGGCACAGGGCTTAGTGCGCGCGTGTGTGTGTGTGTGTGTGTGTGTGTGTGTGGGGTGCTGAGTCACACAGCCTCTCTCGTTTCTTCTGCCTTTTCCCTTATCTCTTCTTCCATTCCTCCTCTTGTTTTCTCTCCTTATTATGGTTTTCCCCTTCCAAGCTCTTCATATATTTGTCTTTCCTCATCGAATATCCTCTCCCTCCCTTCTTTTTTTGGTTCCTCCCTCCCCCCTGAAGATCGATGCCGATATTTGACCACTTGATGATGTATAACTGGGAATAAACAAAGAAACAAAGTGGCTTTCACCACATTAGCCCTGAGACCCAGAGGAGGGGAAGTGTGGAGGCACAACTGAACGTTTCCTCTTGGAGCAGATTTACTGTGAGCCAATCAATCAGGGACTCTGGCTTTGTTGTGGGGCTTTTTTTGGTGCTGGAGCTGCCATTGTGCTCCTGTTCATAGGCCCTCAGTGACATTTGACTGAGCATGCTGCCTCCCTGTGGGAGAGTTAAGTACTGCCAGAACACTCAACTCTGTCCCACAACCAGGCTTGAGTTTTTAAGAGATCTTGAAAAGTCTTGCAAAGCATTGAATTCAGTTTTCTCTAAATAAACCTTGAGAGGTGTAAAATAGTCTTGAATTTAAGACACATAAGTCCTTGTAGTTTAGTCATAAAATGATTTTGTATCTGATTGCTGTTTGTTGTTGACATTAGGAGCTAAAATCAGGATTGTGCACACAGGAGGATGTTTAATCAATTTCCATGGAGTCTTTGTCAGCACCATCGGACCTGTAGCAAACACTGTTACTACTGCTTGTTAGTAACAGTTGCTAGGAGATTCATTTATACATTTGGAGAAGTGTCAACCTCAGCAGAAACATTGCTTTTAGATATACCGTACAGGATTTTCCTCATACAGAAGTAATTACTCTTAATCATCACTTAGGACCCACTTGAAGTGTGTGGTGGTGTATTTATCCGCAGAGACTCTGCCCTCTGCCTGTATTCTCTTATTTTCTGTGTTCAGGGCCTTTATGGGCGTGTACCCCACAGCGCTCTAGTGAAGTTGGGCCTTTAAAAAAGGTAGCGATGTGGTGCCAGACTGTTAACAGCAGGTATCAAAGAGACATGGCGCCAAAAACAAAAGGATATATACCGAGAGTGAATCTGGGGTTGGTTTGTACTTTCGCTGGTGAGCATGTTTATTAACAACATCTCACAACCTGTGTAGTATTCATTTAATCCATCCATCAGTTTTGTGCTTGTTATCCAGGTCACATCAACTTGATTAATTTTATCGACAGGAGTTGTTTTATATTGCTAGGACTGCTGAAAAACAAAGATAACATAAAATAATTCTCAGCAGTATTGTGTTTACTGGTTTTTCATCAAACTGAAACACTCATTACATTGCACTGTATTTGGTGTTAAAAGAAAGTGTTAAATTTAACTTCCACTGCTGTTAATGGAGTTTACATCTGTCACAGTAGCAAGTCCTTCCTCTTTAAAGGCACCCTTTAAAGGATTTGTCACATTTTGTTTGTAAACACAACATGCAAATTTGGCCCCTCCTCTTCATCTCAGTGAATCTGAGAGTGCAGCGGGGGTCAAGAGAGAGTGAGTGAAGAGAGGGAGTGGCGTCCACAGCACAAATAAACACACTCACACCTCTGCACAACCCTGCAGCAAAATGCTGCATTGCCATATTTGTGTGAATTCAGCTGAAGAGCACACTTTAGCTTTTCTGCTGTGTGTGTATGTGTGTGTGTGTGTGTGGCTCAACCCTGCCCTCGATCAAACAGAAACAGACTTGCAGCTCACGTCCACCGAGCAGAGGAGAGAGACAGAGACAGCAATGTACCCAGGGGGCAATGTTTTTATAGAGTCTCGATCTCACGCTGCTATTGGCTGGGGTCTACACACCACTACCCAAAGGCTGATACACAGAAACACCACGGACAAACCAAAATGAGAGAATACAGGAAGAGGGCAGGTTCTCTGCAGATGCAGACATTACCACACACTGCTCATGGGTCTGAAGATGATTGAGAGGGATTACTTTTTTGTAGGGAAATCCAACAAATAAGAGCGCTGCTTTGTCTATACTGGGTTAACTGAGAGTCAGATCGGAGGTCGCTGCAGGCCTTGTCAGTTGTCACATTGTCCTTAATGCATTCTGTGAACTGGCACACTGGCTCTTTTATAAAATAACTGTTGGGAAATACATTTTCAAGACCTGTGATTGTGTGTGTGTGTTTGCAGGTGCCTGGATAAAGAGCAGCTGGGGTCACGTGCAGCGGGAGGGCAACCAGCTCAGTCTGACCTACATTGCTCCTCAGCTGGGATATTGGGTGGCCGCCATGTCTCCACTGCACTCAGGTGACAAACTGCTGTAGAGAGCACAACACTTTTTTTGTCACATCATGTACGTGCTCTGTATGTAGAAAGATATACGGTATCGATATTAGGTACAATTCGAACCGTAGAAAAGAGCACCAAGCGTAAGATCCCGAGCCCATACAATGAAGTCTGCTATGTTTATGTTTTGGAGAACAATGTCAAGGACGACTCTCTTGCCTGCCTTCCAACTTTATCACCCATGGTCATACAGTTAAGAGGATGTGATGGACGAGTGCTGCGCACATAGGCAGATTTCAGAAGAGACTTGCGGCGTTGAGAAATGTCTTTGCAACCCAACGTGCCGGGTACACATTAGAGTTGGGTCAATTTCTAGTTTTGCCACTCCAAAACACGAGCGCGAGCTTAAACTGGTTTGATTTGAGCCAACATTTGTTATTATGACGTTTTCTGGCAAAATAAAAAGTAGCCTACATCAGCAACCTATGCCGACGGCGTCACGCCACTAAATCCAACTTGTATTGCATTAGAAATAAGCATCATGACAATGTGATTAACCTATTATTATGTTTGTTAATAAACGTACTAATGGAGCTACTAGTGTCAGTCAGGCTGTGTGGACGTAACTGCCAAGCTGAGCCCCAGCAACATGAAGGGGATCAGGTTTAAGTTGAGGTAGGAGGGGGAAGATGAGTGTAGTGCACATTGTGTTTTTTGGGGTGACAAGTCAAGAGGGTTCTCTCTAGCCCCTTTTATACAGCCTGTTGCGCCGTTATTTAACCTCACTGTTCTGTGTTAAACGTAGGGACACCGAATGGGGGGCATTGTTGTTCGGCCATTAAGCTGGCAGCAGAGGTAGTAATAAAGCAGAGTCACATTATCGCCCGCCCAGATGCAGCTGCTGAGTCACATGAGACACCTGGTGGTAAAATTCTAAATGCTGGTCTGGTCTGGATTTGCCTTGATATCAAACCTTTTTTTCTTTGGCCTAACTTAGTACTTAGAACTGTAATTGAGACCACCTTTTCATGTGGACCCGGGAAAAGATTGATGTACCGTGACCAGGTCCGGTGCACCATGTTAACATTAATCAAACAAACTGGACTTGGGGGTCAGATGTAGTCAAATCGGGGCCCATGTCCCTGATGTGAAAGCCTCCTCAGAAGGAATAAGATAAAATATTTTCCCACCATTTTTTTTTTTGATAGTAGACAGTAAATGAAACCTTGATGTTAAAATATGATCTCTCGTCTGTCCAACAGGTCCAGTGTTTGCGAAGGACATCAGCACGTACCACACCTTTTTCCTGTTGGCTATACTGGGAGGCATGGCTCTCATCCTGCTCTGCCTGCTTTGCCTTCTGTTGTACTACTGCAGGTGTGTGAAACATTTCCATGGCAATATGATCTCATCTTAAAGACTGTCTGAAGTTGCCATATTTGTCTCCAAAATGAGGAATCAAAGGCAACATTTTGACAGTGTCAGGAATTTACAGTAATATGAGTCAGTTAGTTCTCATGACTGGTTGTGGGGAACATGTGAATGTACAGTCGCTGACTAATTTAGACTTTATGTTTTTGTACTTGATGTTATCCGGTATCTGTTGTCTCTGTGTTTTGCAGGCGTCGTTGTTTGAAGCCTCGAGGGTCTCACCGTAAGCTGACACTATCCTCCGGTCTAGACAGCAGTAAGAGGGACCAAGCCACCTCCATGTCCCACCTGAACCTCATCAGCAACGAGGTCTGTCTCACTTAAATGATCCACTCACTAGTCTACAATGCACTGTCCTAAGCCCCTTTCACACATGCACTGCAAACCTGAAATTATCTAGACATTAAATGTTAAATGGATTTACTTGTCACATTCATGTACTGGTAGATGAGGCTACCATACAGTTTTTAAACAATCACCAGCACTCACAGAGCAGGAGCAAGCAATTTAGGGTTTAGTATCTAGCCCTTCAGCATGTGGCTTAGGATCTGTCGGGAATTGAATGGCTGATCTTCTGATTAGTGGACAGCCTGCTTTACCTCCTGAGCCACAGCCGCCCCTGCCCCTGGAATCGGACATTAAACAGACTTTATCCTGCCAGCGTCCCAGTACAAAGTCAGTTTAATGTCCGATTGTGTGAATAATCACCTGGAGAATTCACAGTGATAAGATTTCTATCATGCCAATTGCGTGAAACCCGAAGAAAACAAACATCCCAGGATGAAGGGGACGGGTCATTTACACGAAGACGGCAACAAAATCGCCAAACAAACTCTAGGACTGGCAAGAGACTTGATTGTGTATGACCAAGTAATGAACCGGCTTTCCGACTATGGTGTCATCCGCATCGTGTTCTGCGTTCTGCCCAGACGCCATCACTCACATAAACCAAATAGAGTCTTTCCAGTAGGTGAGAACGCTACTGACACAGACAATCTCCTGTATTGTGTTACCTGTGTGTGAAAGGGAAACTCTGTTGAATGTCTGGACCTGATTGTCCGGGCACTCTCCGGAGTTCATTTGAGAGAGCGGCTTTAGTGATTATCAGAGGAAGTCCTTGCTCCTTGTGTCGGGGAATATCTGCCTTGTGGGGTAAATCCTTCATCAAATATTCCTGCAGTGGTTGGAAAAACTAATTTCTTGAACTAGTAAGAATCAAGAATGTTGGAACAACGCTCTCATGTTGTCTGTGCTGTGATTACTTTAGTAGATATGATGATTTTCTTTGGGTTGTGTTTGAATTATATCTCACTTTACACTGAGTATATTTCAAAAGTTTCTTACACTTCAATATTTGTCATCTCTAGGTGCAGTTGGAACTTGTTTCCACAGCGACTGAGCCCGACATGACCACACCAATGCTGAAGCCTTCCTCGTATGAGCACCAAGACAATCAACGTCAACACAGCCTAATCCATCACAGCAAACACAGCCGCTCCTCGCTCGGCAACAACAGCCACCACGGCTCATCTCTTGGCAATCTAACGCCTCGCAGCAGAGACTACCGGCAGTCTGTGGAAACGTTCCAATTAAAGTCTGCCCTTTCATGTGGAACAGACAGAGGCTACCGTCAATCATATACCTCCGTCTGCTCATCCAGCAACCCCATTTCAGACACACTGTCATCAGCCAATCACGGTCAGGTGTCGGCTAACCAGCTGAGCAGTGTCGGGGTTGTTGATTGCATCTCCCCCTCCTCTCCTCCTCACTCCCCCAGCAGAGGGGAGGGGTGTGAGTGCAGAGCTCCTGACTACCTTCTGTCGCGCTCTGTGGACCACCTGGAGCGTCCCAGCCCCCCGTTGCTGTCTCGGCCGGGCCAGCTGCTCTGCTGCGGCTCCGTGGACCTGCTGAGTGGAGGAGAAGGCTACCCGAGGGTGCGTCCTACACTGGTGATCCCAGCACACTACATGCGGCTGCCCGGCGAGCACCCTCTGTCTGGTCAGGCCCTCCTGCTGCAGACTGACCAGCAGAGTGATCTGGAGACCATCCAGGCTGAGCTCAATGCCTCACATTCCCAGCAGCCCCTGGGGGGAACCCCCACTGACAGTGCCCCACATCCCAACAAACAGAGTGATGGAGAACGGCTTGGCCTGTCAGAGTCTCTTTCTATCCCAGCAGCACTTGGGGACACAGGTCTAGTGGAAATAAACAGTGAGGACACCTTACTGGCTGAAAAGACTTTAATGGAGCTAAGGGGAGGGAAGCCTCTGCCTCACCCACGGGCCTGGTTTGTCTCACTTGACGGACGCTCCAACGCTCATATTCGCCACTCCTACATCGACCTGCAGCGGGCGGGGTGCCACAGCAACACACCAAGTGGAGGAGGTCAGCAGGGTAATGGCAAAAGTGGGAAGCGCGGCAACGATGCTAGTCTGGACTCCGGCGTGGACCTGAACGAGCCGAGAGCAGGCCGAGGGAGAGGGAGAGACGGGGGGCGGGAGGAAAGAGATGTCGACAGGTCGAAAGGCACGACACCAGCCATGGCGTACACTCAGCTGGTGTACGTGGACGACCTAGACGTGGGAGGCAGCGAGGAGGAGACGCCCAAGTGCAGCCCACAGGACAGTATAACAGGACCCATCCTGTCAGACAAAGCGGAGGGTCAGAGAGGGGATCACTGTCAGGGGGAGGTGGAGGGGAAAAGAGTAGAAGGGGTACAAATACACGAGGAGCCGCCCTCACTGTCCTCATCCCCTGCTTCTCCTCCTCCCCTGCCAACACCAGAGGGAGAGACGTTCAGGACTGATCATGTGCTGCTGTCAGTCTCTCCTGATGATGATGCAGCACACGAGGATGGAGAGGAGGAGAAGAAGAGTCCCTGGCAGAGGAGAGAGGAGCGACCCCTGCTGGCCTTCAACATGAAATGATACACAGATGACCACTTCGAGGATAGGTTCACATTTTTTGTCATGGAGTATTGATATGCCCATATATGCATTGAATGTGTTTTTGGTCGGAGTAATTGCTCCTCCTGTCCACACTGGCTCTACTTAAAGCTATTTTAAAGGGGAGCTTCAGTATTTTTAAACATATTTTCCCATCTTTTTGTGTCTAAGTGACTAGTGGGAACAACAATTTCTGAAATTGGTCCAGTATTGAGAGAGAGTGCTGCAGTCTGCAGCAATAAAACCCAGGCCCCGTTAGTTTATCTCCATTAAAAGTGATTGTTTTTGCTACTAACAGACTCAGATTATTTGTAAGTGTCTGACAACATTATGGAAAGGTCCCTACCAAGAAATGAAACATTTTTCTGTACCTTTCACTGATGATGTTTTGTGTCCAAGTCTCGCTGACGAAAAGTCTCACTCACTCACTCAAATTTCACAGACTTTCTCACATTTTTGAAATCAACTAAATATTCAGCCATGTCATTGAAAATTTTGTTGATAAGACTAAGATACGCCGTCTGTGCTCCAACACAAACAAACAAAGAACTCTCTCCAACTCTCACTCATGTTTCCATCGGTTACCTCCTGCAATAAGGCACCTCTCATGAGAAAGAGACTTCTCCTTTAGCAAGACTTGGACACAAAACAGACCAGATAAACTGAAAGGTTCAGTAAAACGTTTTATTCCTTTGTAGGATTCTTTCCATAATGTTGTAAGACACTCCTAATAACAATCTGAGCCCGTCAGTGACAAAAACTAGCACTTCAAGTAGTTGGCCTGTTTTGCCGCTGCCGACTGCAGCTGTCTCGCACAGCACTAGATCAGTTTAAAAAGTTATTGTTCCTACGAATCACATGGGAAAATAGAGTCCACATTGAAAAATACTTGAGTTCCTCCTCCCTGTATGAGCTGATGGATGAAATTGACAATCCTCCTCCTGTGCTAAAATTCATTCTGATTCAGCCGAAGCTAATTGGAGGCTTAAGATCCTGAGTTAGTGACATCAAAATTAGTTTTTCAGATAAAGTACATTGTTAATCCCAGTAGGAAAACACAGCATTGCAGCAGCCAAGTCACGCATGAAACACAACACAAAGTTGGATGACTACATGAATAGAGTAATGAAAACAAATCTAAGAACTGGGACCGTACTCTATATACAAGAGAGGCCAGTGTTAGCCAAAGATACTAGGTGAGGTGAATTGCCACAAGTCTTGAGTCATAACTCAATCTCAGTTTGACTTATACTCCCTGACATCATTATCTCAGATGTCCATCATAATAAAGAGCCATAAGTCTGCTAAATATAACTCCAGAACTTGTCTGTGAATCATCACTTATTTAAGTTTTCTTCATTATCAGAGTAATCCAGTGATGTTTGTCTATACAGTCATGGATATACTGAAAACACACTGAGCCAGGACCATGTTCTTTGTCCTTCATCTCACTGAAATCACATTAGGAATGGATCTGTTTGCCGTTAGTGAGACAGGAGGAGCATGTAAAGCAACTGAAATTGTTCAGCTGCACGTGTGGGCAGATCAGTTTTGAGATAGACTTGAAAAAATGTGAATTAATCCTTAAATCATGACTCCCCCCTCTGCTCAGACCACAACGTGAAAGACCATTTAAATTGAAGCCCTTTGTTTTCCTTAATAGAGCACTGAGAAGACATTTCAGCACTGGGATCCCTTCTAGCCAAGAGCACGAAGGGACGATTCAGATCCTTCACGAACCTCCAGGTCCCCTTTATGAAAGTACCACTGTTGCACTCCACTTTGTCATCCTCATGACCCTCTACACGAACACACCACTCATCAGGAATATCGTATGCATCGTCTGAGGGAGACAAACGGATGTTGGAGGCAAGAATATTTTATGCACAACAGATATATGCCTTTTTTTTTTTATAAATAGCCTTGTAAGCATAAAGGAACTGAAACAGATGATGGGTGGTTCTCACATTTGAAAGACTACAGGAGCCTTTTTTTTTCTTGAGCCATATTGGCCTCAGTCCACTGACTGTAAAGAACACACCACACTACTTTCAAGTGAAATTATAACCCTTATTTTTAAGACTGTGGAGCATCTTTGCAAAACACAGCAACTGATTCTACTCTTCTCACAGTCTGCACAAGAATCAGCCCTGACGTCAACATGTGAATCCTGAGCTTCGGATAGTTTGGAGTATGTTGCTAGAATTTAATCTAGCCAGTCAGAAGGCTGCACGGATGTTTCTACGTGATCTACAGATGGTTTGGACTGAAGAAAGTAAACCACTATCCGCACTGCAACAGATAATGTGACACACCACTATGCTGGTGGGCAAGGATCTAATACCACTACGAAGACTGTAGCTCCACCCAAATTAATTGTGAGGTGTAATAATATGAAGGGTTTTGTAACTGTTGAACCACTGACTGGCATATTTTTTGCTCTGAAGGCTATGCATCACTTTTATACGGCTGCTTGAGATGCCTTTTTTGTAATTTTAATCATTTTAATTGCCAACATGAAGTATTTTACCCGAAAAATAGGCTATTTTTATTTCTTCGAATATGTTAAGGGCTTTTCTTCTTCACCCGCCTTATCGTTAGAGTTACAAAAAACAAAACACATAACTGCAAGTTTTACCTGAAACCAAACTATTTTTGCATGCTGAGTTTAACCTTGATTTTTTTTTTTTTTTTTTTTACCATTTCCTCACGTTCCAAGTGCCTTTGAACAACCTGACTCTGCAACGAATTTGTGGAACAGATTACCTTATTTATTTCTCACCTTCCTTTGCCTTCAGCTTTTCTCCTCTACCTCAGCCCTCCCTTTCTCTCCCACTTGTGAAAGAAAGCATGCAGTAAACTTTCCTCGGCACTAGCGTATTAAAAGCTACACTGCAGACATCTCAGAAAATGTCTACCAGCTGCTGCAATCGTAAAATCCTCTACAGTAATCAGCAAGGCACCAATCTGTCTTAGAGTAAGCAGTTAAGGATTTACACAAGTTTTCAGTGTAGCACGGGATAGATAAAGCTAAGTGTGATTGTATGTGAAGCTAAACTGCAGGTCATTTCAGTGCATTTTCTTATTTTGGTGTTTTTTGGATGGTGAATGTTTTGTCTCGAATGTGTTTACGTGCGCCTGAGTGGTGGTGGTGGTGTTCCTCTGCTGCTGGCTGTGAGTTTGTGTTGTCCACGTGATGAATAATCAACATGCATCCACTCAAGGATCATATAGTCATAGCAATCATATTACAGAGTGTGTATAGTTCTTTCCTTTCCTCTACCAGGTCAAAATGATGTGTGAGTTGGTGTTGTGAATGGCCTCTTTCCTCTTAGTATCCCACAGCAACCTCCAGCTCTAGGGTGGAGTTGCAGCACAGCATCCTGAGTGTGTAACTTGGTTGCTTGCATTATATTTGAAGCCTATTATTCTGAATAAACCGCCAAACTGGAATGATCTGTGTGTGCGTCTGTGCTTTGTGTAATTACAAAGAAGGGATTTGCAGCCTGAGAGTTTTTATTTCCATTTTAAATGTCATGTTATCAGTAAACTTGTGAAACACAATATTTGAATATTTGCTCAGCTTTACCTTACACACTACTCAGTCGAGGCCACGCTAGACCAGCAACTCAGTGTTCTGCTAAGTTTAAATTACGATTTTGGTGGCTTTGATATAACGGCTACAATTCCCTGACGGAAAAGGCTGTCTGATGGCATGGTAAAGCAGTGACAGTCTTCTTAATACAGTGTAGTGGGACATGTTTTAGGTGGCTAACAACCTACCCATTGAGGCAGCTTTTGCTCAGCTGTTTGGTTTTTGTGTTCATGATGAGGGGGTTCTCTACCTGGAAGTTAATGGAATTTCTCCCTTTTCCGAGGGGGAATTAAATCTGTTATATCAAAGCCACCGAACTCATTAACAAATCAGTAATTTCTAGTCTACTGCGGCGTTGATTGGTTAGAGTGTAAGGGTAAGAAGGAAAATATTCAAATACAGTGTACACACATTAATGTCGTTTTTTAATTTTTTTAGGTGGCTAAAATACATTCTGCTGCGGCTTTACTTAGCCCCCATGCTGGTAGATTTGGTTTATCAAAGATGATAGCAAAGCAATGCAGTATATAAAATAGGCACAGGAGAAACGTCAGATAGGTCGGACCACCGTGTTTAACTATATATCTTAAAACGTTACAGTTACTGCGGGAAATTAAAATAAACAAGTTGCTGTTGTCACATATTTGCCAGTTTTCTCACTTGAAGTCACTGTTGTTAGCACAATGTCAGTGATTCAGTCTATATAGTAAAGTTGTGACATCACAACTTCACAGAAGTTCACAGTCCTGATAGCTCTTAAAGCCACAGTTTCTGGATACAGACTGCACATTTTTTTGGATTAAATGTTATGATGCTTTCACAGTATTTATATAGCACCTATACCTGCTTTATAATTTTTAAAAAGAAGACATGAAAATTAGATTTTTTTTAACAACATGGGACCTTTAAAGTTGTCTTGTAAATAGGATTGAATGTTCTTAAGAGATACAGTCAGATTGTTACATGTAAATTAGATGCCTTCTTGAAGTAGTTACCTTTTCTTTAATTAAGATATGTTCCATTGTTTTGTCATTATTATATTGTGTATAATATACCGTATGAACAGTGGCGTCGTCATGCCTGGGTGTCCGATGCTTCAGCCCTTAATGTTTTATAAATGGCCCCAGATCTAATAATCTATCAATCCATTCCTACTTGTACTTGAATAAATGTAATTAGTAACAGTCCACCACTGTTAAACATTAATACATACATTTGACTATTTTTCCAATAGTTGCTGTAAAGTATGCTGTTTCTACTCTGTGCTAATTACCAACAACCACTAATATTTTTAACATCACAATTCATAATTAATTTGGAAAATTAAAAAAAAAAGTTTTGCAGGGTAGATAAGGTTGCCAGAGTGCATTAAAAAAGCATAAAAATGAAGCTTGTTCATAAAAAAATGTCCCCAACACAGGTCCAGGCTGAGCCCCCAATGTCTTAGCCTGCACATGAGCTGATGACAGACATGCCCCTGCAAGTGACATGGTCTTGAGTTTCAAAAATTCAGTTTATAGGCTACTATAGTGAGCAAAAAACAATTTGCTCTGTTGTAATTTCCCCATTCTTTAAGCAAATATCAAATAAATCAATCAAATGAATATCTTTTGACGAGGCTGGATTACCATCATGCACGAGAACCCCAAAACTCCAGATTCACTGTATTAATTATTTTTTTTGTAATTTGATTAATTGCACATTTGTTTGGGAATACAATAAAATACAAAATCATCTAAAACAGGCTTTGACTTATTACCTGCTGTTGTGATCCTGTCTTGTCTACTGTTAGTAGTGAGACTTTAGACTAAATCTGATAAACAGATATAAATAGATAACAGTTTAATTTGGACTGTACCTCAGGTTACAGGCAGGAGTTTAGCGCTGCTGTTCCGCCACCGGCCTCTAGGCGGTGCAGTTTCCTCCGGCACTTTCTTTGTTTTTCCACCTCTCGCCCGTTGCCCGTGATCTCTATCATATACGGTGGCTGACAGTTTTTAAAAAAAAAAACATTTTATGATGGCGGAGGACAGTGAATCCGCGGCCAGTCAGCAGAGCCTGGAGCTAGACGACCAGGACACCTGCGGGATAGACGGAGACAACGAGGAGGAGAATGAGCATATGCAGGGGTGAGGATGGCCTGTCCGGTCCGGCTGGGAAACGCAGTAACGTTATTTCAGGCTGTCTGTTTATGTGTGTGCTCGGTCGGGAACGGCTAGCGCAGTTAGCTAACGTTAGCCGACACAAACACAGCCTGGCTGTTTGCTACAAGGCCGTCAATTCAAGCTAGTAACCACAGGAAGAGTGCTGATTTAAACCTTTATTATATTGCCATTGTTATCGGTGTAACTGTGTGTGCCGTCAGGGACATATTTATACACACATCTAGCGTCCCGACTGAATGACACGATGACAGCCAACCGCTCAGACAGCCCGTTAGTTAGCTAACGGTAAGCTAGCTCAGCTGTCATTCGTTGCTATGGTAGCTAACGTTAGCCTACTGCTGCTGTGTGTAAGGACTCAAATGTGAGATAAATAAAGTCAGAGCCTGTTTAATAATGTGATGTGGGATTGTGTTCATGTCTGCAGCAGTCCGGGGGGAGATTTGGGGGCTAAGAGGAAGAAGAAGAAGCAGAAGAGGAAGAAAGAGAAGCCAAGCTCAGGGGGAGCCAAGTCCGACTCTGCCTCTGACTCTCAGGAGATAAAGGTGAGATGATGACCCACTGAAATGTGCATAGACCCTCTTATGGCAAAGCAATAACCCACTAACCTAGTGGAGCATCTTGCCAGGCTGGTGCTAGACAAGGAGCAAGTGAGGGGAAACACAGAATACTGTTTTTACGCACAAGAAACATCCTGAGAAAACCCTGCTTGTTTACCATCAGTGTGAATGGGTCAGTAGGGGTTATCCAATCTTGGTCCAGACTCTCCTCATGGTCTTGTCCCTAGAGTTACCCTAATCAACATTTTAACATTTGGGTGTACACATACTAAGCAGGGGATCCTCCCCAATATATCTTTTTTGCATCAAACACTTCAGTTCCTGCATTCTGGTAAATTTTTATTCACCAAATTGTGCCTTTTCTGCATCATTTCATGGTGGTAACTTCATGGTACTTCCTGCTCTAATTGTGCACAGTCCCCTCTCTCAGTGCAACCATTGCTTTTGAGGTTGCAAACTGCCACTACATACTTTACCAGAGCGAGTGACTGTGTTTACATGCACAAAATATTCTGTTTTTCACTCATATTCTGAAAACGATTCCACTAACATTCTCATTTACATGCAGCCATGCATACATACTGATTAATGTGCCCTGTTGTTTATGATGTCAAAAATATGGAAAAGTGGAACAGCTGTCGCTTGTGCCAGGATTTTGGCAGTTGCAGTGGCAGACTTGTTCAACCGTACAAACACAGCCTTCCTCTTTTCCTCCTCTGTTCCTTCAACCACCCTCTTAAAAAGTTTGGCATTACAATATTTGGGCATATTCACAAATCTGTCAATATCCAAGGCTTTCTCAGGCTCCGATCACTCAGAAAGCATTTTACAGATTGCAAAACATGAGGCGCACCGCACTGCCATTTTTTTTTTAAATGAATGACACTAGAAAAAAAAAAAAGCTTGCTGCATCTTTTCATTGTTGCCAACAATAACACCTTCCCTTACCTTCCTATGTAATCAGTCTTGAGTTTATTTATTTGTTTTTGTTTATTTGACAGTCATAAGTATCTAGTTCCTAAAATGTTCAGACAGAAGGTACTTGCTGTAGCTCTGGTTGAGGGTGAGAGGCTGTCTGTAAATAGTTTGTTGGGCACAGAGGAACATGAGACCTAATAATGAAGGTGGATCATGGGGAGTACCACCAGTTGGTCCAGGAGCTTCGCCTCCACGATGGCTGTTTCCAGGCATATTTTAGGATAACCTGGGGGCAGTTTGACAGCCTGCTGTCTGTCGTTGAGCTGTATAGCTCTGGGTTTTCAGCAACTGTAAACTGTAAACTTGTTGTCATGACCACCACAGAAGGTCTGTCTCTCAAGTCATCTGATTGGAGAGTGGGGGAAAAAAGCGGAGATGATGTGGGGTGCTTTTTTGCTCTGAGTTGAAGTTTTTTCATCTTAAGGAGTTCAGAGCAGTCCAGCTAAAACTCCAGGCGTCTAGAGAACAGAAAGACAAGCCGTGTAGCAACGCAAAAACAGCGAGCAAAAAGCTTCATTCTTATTTAAAACAATGACAAAAAGCTGCCTCCAGCTGCTAAAAAGCTTTCTGTGTGATCTGGGCCTTAATGCTCAAAAACAGGTGTGTTTCTACTTCTGATCAGAAATGTAGGTTTTTCCTTTGGGCATGCATCTTTACCCCAGCCTTGCAAGCTGTTGGTTTGTGTACAACTTACCCATTAATAGGCACAATTATGACCTTAAAAGGAAAGAGGCCGTGTGTGGCAAACTGTGGTAAAAACCCAGATTAATATGCAAATTCCACGTGCTGTATACATGTCCAAAAAATGCTGTTAAAACCCAAATGCTTGCATATCCCACATGTCTTAATCGGAAAATGCTGAGTTTGGAAAAAGGTCTATTTCAGAATATTTAAATGAATATGCTGTTTACATGACCCACATTGAATTCAAAATATTGTTTTATTTGGGATTGTAGAGGAATATCGGTGTGGATGTAAACGTAGCCAATGTCCCCTGCTATGTTAATGTTTTTATTAGCAATGGGAGGGGGGGGGCACATGTTCTGAATATGGATGGAGGAGGTGTCCACTGTGACACTGTGAGCAGATTTCCATAAACATTACTATCCTTGTTATTTCTTTGTCCATATAAACATCATATCCTGGTTTATAGACACCAGGACAAGTTGTAAAGCCATCACAGATACTGTCTGCTTCCTGGAGTAGTCGCTACAAAACTGGGATACTATCACATGTTTACACCTTATCCAGGTCTTTGATCACCCCTTATCATGTGCGCAGGTGCCTCCACAGCTTGAGATATGTGAGCAGTTAGTCAGTGACACAATAAAACTGATGATAAACAATTTAATACACACTGAAATTACAGCGTAAGGCTGACAGTAGTGTAGAGGATGAATTTAAATTGTTGCTCCCGTCCTCATTTTCTGCTGATGAGATGAAGAAAGAAAATCAAACAGAATTCATCCATGGAATTGCAGATTCCAGCAAATGAGACAGCGAGAGACATAAACACTGGAAACAGGCACCACTGCAACTCGCCATGAATACGAGCCTCCACTGTTAAAGACCTGGATACTGTTAGAATCATGTGCATGAATAACCAGGTTTATCTTTTTCCATATGAACATCATATCATGAGAATGACCACAACCAGGGATACCGTGTGCATGTAAACATACTACAGCTGTGGACACAGGTGTTTTGTGAGCAGTGATGATGCAGCTTTAATCAGTTACCAATAATCCGGTGTGAACAGTCCAATGTGGCTTCAGCTCGTGTCCAACATCCTTTATCAGGCACTGTTTTTTATCTGAACAGGTTATAAATCTTACACACGCTCTCTGCTGTATCTTTATGGCTACATTTGAATTTAGATGATATGTTTCCACATGTCGTATCACACATGCAGGGAAAGCTTCATTCATTTTGTTTTTGTACTTAAAGGCGCAGTGTGTAGGATTAAGGTGGATATAGTGGCAGAAATGGAACATAATATTCATAGCTATGTTTTCATCAGTGTATAAATTACCTGGAACTATGAATCATTGTGTTTCTGTTACCTTAGAATGAGCTCTTGCTGTTCTTGTGTCTGCCGTTGCTGTTCTGCTACACTCTTGGAAAAGCCTAAACCCTACACACTAAACCTTGAACTCCCACTGTCTTTTAACACATGTAGAACCCTGGCTTACCCATTCAGAAGCTGCAGGACATCCAAAGAGCCATGGAGCTGCTGTCCTGCCAGGGTCCAGCCAAGAGCATCGACGAGGCAGCCAAGCACAAGTACCAGTTCTGGGACACTCAGCCTGTGCCGAAGCTCAGTAAGTACCTACTTCACTTAGGCAGAGTGAACAAGAGTCTTGTTTTTTAATCTAATTTATTTTAACTGCTGCAAAAATAGTCCATGTCATGTTTGAATAACGCTTTAATTGAGGAAAAGCGAAATATTAAGTGTTTTTTAATCAACAGCTTGGCCAAATGATGATTATGGAAAGTGCTTAATTTGCTTCCCTACTCAAACAGAAATACTTCAGCTACCAGCAGATTTATCATCTTTATTGAGCACTGTTCCTGTGCACCAGTGCCATCTACTGGTTTTATTTCATCACAGTCTGTGCTGCTCAGAGCCTGTGTCCCAAAAACATGTCATGTCAGCTGTGAACTTCAGTGGGGGTCCAGGCATACTTGCTGGACATGCTTAGAGGCATTAGATTAAGCCGTTTCCATGACAACTGTTGGCCACAGAGTCGGGTCTGTGCAGGAGGGCTACTGCCATGGGCTCGCCTGGTCAGCACGGACCAACAGAAGCAGATTTTATAACTGTCACCAATTTTAAAAATACACTAATGTTTGGTGTTGGCTCAGGATCAGTGTCAGCTGAGCAAAATGCTAAATTTACAGGAAATATGTGATTGGTGAAAAAAAGTTTTATATCTTTAACGAGAGCTGTGCTGTTTTTGCAGATGAGGTGGTGACGAGTCACGGGCCGATAGAAGCAGACAAAGAAAACATTAGACAGGAGCCATATTCCTTACCTCAAGGCTTTATGTGGGACACTCTGGATCTCAGCAATGCAGATGTAGTAAGTACAGTGCTCCAGACACGAAACAATTAGTATGTTGATTTTTTTTCTTGATTGACTGATGAGTTGTTTGGTCTATAGATTGCATCACAATGATTGTTTACAGTAAGTTATGTGAAGAAGCCCCATGTCATGAAACGGGGCTGCCTCTGTTAGTTTTTAGCCACCTTAAAAAAATCAGTAGCTTTCTAAGTGTATGTTATATTTAGAAGATGTTCACTGCTTTACATTGCCATTGAAGCGGTTATATCGAAGCCACCAAACTCCATTGACAAACAAATAGTAATTTTACTTCACAGACCACAGGAGTTGCTGGTCTACCGCTGCCTCGATTGTTTAGTGTGTAAGGTAAAGAGCTGAAAATATTCCAAATATAGCATAAACTTCAACTGACATTGAGTTTTAGGTGGCTAAATACGTTTTGCTGCTTGGCTTCTATGCCGGTAGATTTGGTTTGGACCATCACAATATCTTAGTGCACCAGGTGCCCTCATCAAATGTCTTGTGTCAGAACAGCAGTCCAAAATATAACTTAAATGCAAGACCGAATGGGGGGATTTTTCACGTCTAAGACCTTACACCTGTCAAATGTTAGCCATTTTTGCTTGAAAAGGGACTTAAACAATAAATCCATTATCAAAATAGTCATCCGTTCATTTTCTTTTGATCGTCTAATTGATAATTGACCAGTCATCACAGCTGTAATACACATTTTCTTTGCCTCGTCTTTTCCAGCTGAAGGAGTTGTACACGTTGTTAAATGAGAACTATGTGGAGGATGACGACAACATGTTCAGATTTGATTATTCACCAAACTTTCTCAAATGGTAAGCTGTCAGCTCTTACGATGTTCTTGTTTATCACTTTGCTTTCTCATCAAATGTGTGTAAACGGCTGAAATACATAGGACATGGAAATGGCTCTACTTGTCTGCTGCAGCATGCTCACAGCAGAGGGCGATTTGAGACCATTATGATCAGCTGAAGCTGCTACACTGACCACAGAAGGCGTGCCCAGGTGGGCATTGCCCTGCTCAATGATATTTTTAAACTGCTGGTCTGTTTTTTTTTTCTCTATACACGTCTCTGTGGCCCTCCAATTGGTTGAAAACTATGAAAAGCTGTGTAAATGGACGAGTAAAATCTGTTTTCATATGATTAAAACAAGTAACTTAATGTACCAGAGACAGTGCAGAGCAACAAAGCAGCCTTGTGGGTGTTTTTACATTTCACATTTAAATAAATCAATGCATCTTTTAGTCCAAACAATCCAGTTAATTAATGCACTGCCAGTTATTATAGCCTATATGCTTTCAAACTCTGCATCACCAGCTGCATTATCGCTTGGCAAAACTCAGTACACACATAGTGTAGCTGGCAGCAACCACACACGGAAAAAAACAACACTCAACCTGGCCTACGTGATGGGTTGCATCCGTGCCCCATGTATTTCGGCCGTGAGGTATTCAACCATCTACTCTCCCATTAAATGTTTCCTCCCCTCTCAGGGCTCTGCGTCCCCCCGGCTGGTTACCACAGTGGCATTGTGGAGTGAGAGTGTCCTCAAATAAGAAGCTTGTTGGCTTCATCAGTGCCATCCCTGCAGATATACGCATCTATGACACGTGAGCACTAATTATTGATCATATACATGTGGAGCAGAGCGGTGATACGAGTCAGTAGAAACACTTCAACTGTAATGTGCACATCTTCTTTCCTTCTGCTGCTCCAGACTGAAGAGGATGGTCGAAATCAACTTCCTGTGTGTCCATAAGAAGCTGCGTTCAAAGCGTGTTGCTCCAGTGCTAATCAGAGAGATCACACGGAGAGTGAACATAGAAGGAATATTTCAGGCAGTATACACAGCAGGAGTGGTGCTGCCTAAACCTGTGTCCACATGCAGGTGTGCAATGCAGTATTTAAACATGACACTCATAAGACATGGTGTCAGAAAGTCATTTAAAACCAATACTAACTCTTTTCTCGTTGCTTTTTTTCCCTCTTTTGTCTGGGTCAGGTACTGGCATCGTTCTTTGAACCCCAGAAAGCTTGTGGAAGTTAAATTCTCCCACCTGAGCAGAAACATGACGCTGCAAAGAACCATGAAACTCTACAGATTACCAGATGTAAATACTTCCACCTGTCAGTCCTGGATCTCTCTTTACGATTCTTATTCATGGCAGCAACTTAAATCGGCTTTCCCTCTTGCTCTCTACGCCTCATATAGAGCACCAAGACCCCAGGTCTGCGGCCGATGGAGAGGCGCGACATCCGCCAGGTCACCGAGCTGCTACAGAAATTCCTGAGACGTTTCCAGCTTGCACCATCTATGGGGGAAGAGGAGGTGGCTCACTGGTTTTTGCCACAGGACAACATAATTGACACATTTGTAGTAGAGGTATCAGGAATTAGTTTCTATCCTCAAGATACTCACTGTAGGTTCTTCTGTCTGTTTAAACAGCTGTTGTGTGTCTGTCTTCTCAGGGTGCTGGTGGTGTACTGACAGATTTCACTAGTTTCTACACTCTGCCCTCGACCGTGATGCATCACCCTCTCCATAGGAGCCTGAAGGCTGCTTACTCTTTTTACAACGTTCATACACAAACCCCACTACTGGACTTAATGAATGATGCACTGATCCTGGCCAAGCTGGTAAAGTCACTCTCTCTGCAGAACAAATAATTTACCTTTTCTGTGGTACTATCAGAGTCATTCCATGAAAACTGTCAAGTTGGGTTCCAAACTTTTAACAAACATTTTAACTGTTTTCTATTGTAGTTAATTTCTCATGCTAGTTCTGACCATTTCTCACATTCATGTTAGGTAAGGGCCCTGACACACTAAGTTGTCAGTCAGTGTTGGGCTGTTGGTGAGCATCTGTTGCCCACGTTTTTTGCAGTGTGTCCTGCACCATTGGCGCTAGTTAGCCATGGTCGGACTTTGTTGGCTTGTTGACTTTTTTTCTGGCCGATGCAACATGTTTAATCGGCATTGAAATGAAATCACTCTGATTAGCAGTTGAGCTCAGTGCACGACAAGAGAAACAGAAATGAGGAAAGCGAACAAACGGTTAAAGTCAAGAGGGTGTGAGTTAAAAACAAACTTTTTATATATTAAGATTATTGTTTTTTAGCAATTGAGTTCTTAAGGTTCGTAATTGTTGATGTTACTGTTGGCTAGCACACTGTAAAGATCCTTTGTTCTTTCAACATCAGGTTGTGTTACTAGTGTGCTAACTGACAAACTACCATCTTGAATCGCCCTGTTAGTCTTCCGGTTTCCCTTTTTGAATGACGAATACAGACTACCACCGCCTGCTGGTATAGAGAGTTATTTGCCCCACAAATGTACATGCTAGTTGGATGTTGCCTGTAATCTTTGCAGTGTGAACAAGTGCCGTAAGTGAGTAGATGCAACAGTCCGCCTTCACTGCCACTACTTCATTTATGTCAGTTTAGTGTGTCTGGGCCTTAACATTCAATAGATATTGCGTACATCTCAGACTTATTTGTTTTTGGGGGCAGTAATGCTTCCATCTACATTTTTCATTTAGCTACTTACTAAATAAGTTAGCTCTGACCATAAAGAGAATTCCGGCCATATTATTTTGTATCTTTCCACTCTGTCACTGGCTGATTTCTGAATATAATGGGTGACAAAAATGTTCCTGAGCTTGCAAAGTATGTTTTATTTCAGGTCTAACATATTCTTCATCCTATAAAATATAAAATTCTAGATTTGGTTGTGATCAAAAATCTGAAGTTTCCATGGAATGACCCATCAGTTGTTAAACTTAAATTTGGGAAAAGGGAACAATCAAGCAGCAACTTTTTTGCTACTGCCTAATTCATCATGGTATTTAGTTTGTTACTTCTTCTGTGTGTTTAACAGAAAGGTTTTGATGTGTTCAATGCCTTGGATCTAATGGAGAATAAGGTGTTCCTGGAGAAGCTCAAGTTTGGCATAGGAGATGGAAATCTGCAGTATTACCTCTACAACTGGAAATGTCCCCCTATGGACCCCGATAAGGTCAGCAGCACGATTCGTCTGAGCCAACAATCATCTAAGTCTAATGTTAAGATCCAGTAATGAGAGATGAAGCAGGTTATTTTGTAGATATCATGGTAGTGGACGTCATCTGTATTAAACATCTCTATTTCATATGAAGCTTGTCATGTTTATACCTCTGCAAGGTGCATCACATTTAGTGGACTAAAATGCTGTAGTCAGTGGGATTAGTAATACTGGGTTTGAGTTAGCCTGCCAGTAAAGACTCAGTTGTGACAGTAAAAAGTAGGCTACTTGTAATGATAAAAGCAAATTTTACACTCTTTGATTTTCAAGAATCATGAACAATATATAACTATATCAGTATATACAAACACAAAAAACTAACATTCTAATATAATACATAAGTAAAATAATAATTTTTTTTAAATGTACCTAAACAATGTTTCTTCTACAGCTAGTAATCACCAATTCATAACATCATCCCACTACAGTCAACATATAGCAGGTTATGCAAAGGGCATCCTTTGTGTTTAAAGTTCCTCCTAAGGTCTTTGTAACTACCAGCTAGTGTCAAATTAATGATTTACTAAATCAGACTGCACCAGTAAAACTATGTCTTGGACAGTAAAGACTAAAAGCAGTGAAACATAATGTGTAAATCAGTTCTTAGGAAACATCTGTAGCACCCTCCAGAATCATAAGATGTAGCTGATGTAGTAGTAGATGTAGTGTACATGTAGTGTAGTGTAGTGTAGATGTAGTGTAACTTTAAAACAGTATTCTAAGTAGGCCAGATGTTAATCAAACTCACCTGCAAAGCCTTTGTATAAGTATGACTTTGTTCATTTATAGATGCATACGTGTAGAAATATGTGTTTTAACAATGAGTATCCGAATTTGTAAGGCAGCAAGGGAGCACATTTCATACCCAAAGGCACCCCAACATGCTTTACAGATTACACAGATTAAAGCACAAAAAACAAATGTTAAAAACATCAAAAGCAAGCAAAGGCAAACATATTGCAACATATTTAAAATTGCAGTAATATTGTATTGTGACTTAAGTATCGCGATAAAATTGTATCGTGGATCCGCTGGTGATTCCCACCTCTACAGTTTTGTCCAAACACAACAGCTACAGTTACACCTGGCTGATAGTTGGTGTATCTTTACATCATTTAGTGATGCAGCATATCTCCATTTGGTAACACTTAAGATACAATTAAGACAAGTTGAACTCAAACAGCTGGCGCAGCGGCTTCAGCATCTGATCTACAAAATGTTTGGATCATTTTTTCAAATCTCATGTAACAGCAGTTTGTTGTCTGTGTTTCAGGTTGGCCTCGTCCTTCAGTAGCAGCTCTCTTCACGGCTGCTACACAAACACTGATCAGGAGGTCGTTAGCGACCTCCGGCTATTCCTTACCTGGACATACAGGTAGCCCAAGCTAGACAATGAGAACCACAACAGTAAAACCAACCTGGGAGACTGGGAGACGGTTCAAGAACATTCTCAGTTCACCTGGAGGTGAAAACTCTTAAATCATCAACATCCTGAATGTGAAGTCATGCTATGCCTGAGATACTCATACAGTACAACGCTCCTGACATGCACACTCACATTTAAAACATACCAGTTTGACATACAAGAGGATGCCTTGACATTGTGACTTTTGTTTAGTTCTTCTTCCTCAGCAGACGTTACAGGGGACTGGCATGTCAATTACTTTCACACTGAACTATGTAAATGATAATCAACAAGTCAACACGACCACAATACAAAACGATACGTTATTGTGTCCCACTGCAGCGGCAGTATAAGAGGGTCTTAAAGGCATTTAAACGAGATATTATTCCCATCTCCTTCTCATATCATCGTGGTCAGACGTTTCTCTGGCGGCTGTTTTGGGCCTCAGTAGAATTAGAAATGCTAAGAATGTGTTTCTGTGATAGCTGACATATAAAAGCATTTAGGAGAAAAATATCTTAACTTTTCACACACAGAAACACACACACACACACACTGTCAAATAAACACACACATAATGGATATCTTCATGGAAGGACTCCTCCAACTGGTGCATTGATATACATGTTTTTTGTTAAAAATATATAGTTACCTGTACATTTAAAGCCAGATCATATTTATTCCTGTAGTGTGAGTTCGGGGTTCGGGAGGGCTGATCCAAAGTATTTTCCTCATAGGTAGTGTAGATGTCACTGAGTTTGTTCCGACAACGTGGGTTTAAAATGGTTTTTGATGAAGAATGTATTGCGTCAATGAAGCACAATTTTTGAGTTCCTAAACAAGCAAAAGGGTCTTTTTCTTTTTGTTTTTTTAAAGGTCATATTTCAAAACTGATGGGTTGTATTACAAACTGAACAACCTCTGTTTTTACAGGATGTGAGCTGTTATGTTACAAACCTGTCTCTGGAGCGGATGTTTAACGGAACATCTAAGCCACACGTTTTGTTGTATTCACTGTTCATGCAGCTCAGAGTTATCTGCATGTGAATGGTTTGTTGTTCAGTTTGCAAGGCTGTAATATACTGTAAGAGGCTACAAGAGTACACACAAGCAGGGCAGTGAGAGTTACAGCACCAAGACAAATTGAAGTCTAACCAGGGTGGATTTGATTTAGATTTACACAAAATCTTAATAGTCTGTGTTGCCCTCGAGAGATAGTTCTATAGCATAAAAACGTCTCACTTACTTTTAAGAATAATGCTCTTAATTAAGTCTCATTTAAAGAAACACTTCACCTGCAAAATGACCATTTATTTATTTTTACTCACCGCATGTTGCCATGAACTTGTGAAGAAATCTTTGTTTTTCTTGCATGCCTCCATGGTGAATGGAGAATCATTAAAAGCTGAACCTTCCTCATGAATTGAAGTCTTTGGGGACTGCGTTTAACAACAGAAAAACTATATCAAACATCCGTTAGCAAACTCTCACACAACTCGTACAGCATAATCCAAGTCTCGTTTATTCAGTCATATACTCAGTACTTCCAAAACACATGCCTTTTCGCAAAAAACGTGACAGTATAAAACACTTGGCGCCCCTGAACCTGCCTCAGCACGGGTGTGTGTATGAGCTCCACTAAAGTAGAGTTAAAACACACATGCCCAGGTATGCTACTTAGCCGTGCATGAGACTGTTTGTACCCATGTGTTTGAAATTGTAATGTGCTTTGGAAATTATGAGCAAATGACTAGATAAATGAGGCATGGATTATACTGCACGAGTTGATGGTTTGATATAGATTTGGTGTTTTTAAATGTGGTCGTAGAGCCATTTGAGAATATTGTTTCCAACATGCGGTGAGTAATTGATACACAAATGGTCATTTTGCAGGTGAAGTGTTCCTTTAAAGCAGCCAAGGTCTGTTTTCTTTGTTGATTTAGTCATTGCCTCTCACAGAGAAACTATGACTTCTTACTTTCAGTAGCCTGTTGCAAAGCAGTGAATAAGACGCCCCTGTGAAGCAGCTGATTGGCCAAAAGAACAACACTGAGATGTTTCTTTTATTAAAGTGGAAATAGACAACTTTTCAACCCCCCACCTCTGGTCGCTAGGGGTAGCTACCTACAGCTACTGGGGAAAACAAAAGCTCTATGCTCTTCCTGTTTTGGTTGGACAGTGGTTCCCAACTGGTCCAGCCACAGGGTCCAGATTTCTCCTTAGTCATTAGTTCAAGGTCCACACAGTATAATATATTTAGCATCATACTTACCTTTGGCCATGTCCTCGAGCTAGTTTGCTGTCTCTGTTAAGCACTTGTTCATTAGTCACTCACTCTGCAGCAGGAAACAGTACTTCAAAATAAAAGCTCTGTGCTGGAAATTCACTGTACTTAAAAATAAAGTTTGTTTTTTACAAAGTTGATATGCTAGCAAGTCACTTGTGGACCCGCGACCCTCCAGTTGGAACCACTGGTTTAGGGAACCAATCTAAGCGCAGATCATTCTATAACCATCACATTCTGCAATCAACATTTGCTTCAAAATGATAAGTTGAAACAAAAAACGGGACTATTTCCACTTTAATAAATAACCATCAGTTCCCTGGCCTGCAGCAGGATGTTGAATGTGCTCTAATCAAACTCTAAGTTAAATAAAACAGAGCGGAGCACAACATTCAGAGTGTTGAGTGGGGAATAATTTAACAGCATGTACTCAGAGCACAGCATCTGAGTAAACACAAGCCTGTTTCAGTAACAGCATCAATTTGAAATTTGAGCTTTTCTCTTTTTTCCAGATCCATTTTTATTGACGTCACTATATTTTATTTAATTTTTTTAACGGTACTGTATTTGTGTCTGGAGAAAAAAAAAAAAAAAATACTGTGGGTCATTTTTTTAGTGTGTTGTGCAGCTAAATGAACAGTTCTGATATTTATAATTGTACTTTGCAATTTGTCTTAAGACATAATTCCTGTTCTGTTTCTTTCCAGTATTTCCCCAAATTTCCCAGTTCAATAGGCAGCATCCAAACTGATTTTTGAGGGTTTTTGGAGTATTTGGCATTTCCCTGTGCTCGCCTGAGCGACGGAGATCTTTGATTTGTCAGACCACTTGTTCTGTGGTGGAGCTGCTGGTGTTCTCAAAGGTCAAAATGTTTTTAAAATTGTCTTTTTGCTCTGAGTTTTGTTACTTTGTGTTTGATGCTCCTGTTCACGTGGCTCTGCGTAACTTAAGAGGTGAAGGCTGCTGCCGTTTTCGTCGTTACTTTTTCTGTATGTGATGTACTTTTCTTCTCATCCCTTTATATATTAGCAAGAGAATGACAACCAGTGGACAGTCAGTGCTTCAGGGCTTAAAGATTTCTTTTTTCTACCATTGAAAGAACTGGGTTATTGAGTCAACGGTGTGCCTCATGGATGTTGGTTGTGTCACAGATGTGTTGCCTGCAGCTGTTTGAATGAGCATGTCAGTTTTGCTGCTGTGATGATTTTTAGCGTTATTGTTACTAGCCACACCCTTTAGTGAGAACTCAACCCGAAGTACCTGCCTTATTTAAAAGATTTTGGGGGTGGTGGGGTGGGGTGGGGGGTGTACTTTTGAAAACGACATACAGCTTTCTCTAACTGAAGAACAATATTTTTATTCAAATCCATTGTAAGCTGTGAAAAAGCTGAAGAAGTTGTACCAGCATCATTTAGACATGACCCCCATGCAAATAACAATCTGTTTCAACACACACGTCAGCTATACCAGCATGGATATTTGATTGAATAAACTCACTTTAAAAAGGGACAAGAGTGACGCACTTCTTTTTAACGTGGCAGTGGAAAACGAGAATACAAAGCAAGTGTTTTCCTTTATGTATATTTCGGTTTGAGAATTATAAATGGACTCTGCCCCAAAACATCTTTAGTTGGTTAGGGTCTGACATGTTTGTTTCTGTGGGTTTTATACCTCCACGCCATACATACACAAGTCTGTTCCATTTATTATGATGCAATATCTCTAGGATGCTTTACAGAAGTGTCTTCAATTTTGGCACAAACGTCCACTTGGACTCAACAATGAACTGTTAGAATTTGATACTCAAAGGTCACTGTGAACTCAAAAAACCATGTTTTTGGCCATAGCACAGGAATTTATATGCTAAATATTTCAGAAATTTCTAATAGGATAAAATGAAGTGATGAAGGCATATTCAAAAGGTCAAAGGTCATCTTTACTGTGACATTGTAATGTTCTGTAAAAACAATTTAATGGCCATTTTTCAACGCCATAACCCAGGAACAGAAGGAGAGATATTTGGTCAGTGACTCTAATCTTGTGTGACCATCTAAAAAAAAGTGCTGACTCTTCTGCTGTGTATAGATCTCCTGTGCTGCCGGGCTAATGTGTGAAGCGTCCACGTTTTAGAATATGTGGCTTCTCTGCAGCAACATCAATTATTTGAAGAATATAATACCATCATGGCTGCATACAAGTCTGGACGGACATGGATGTAAACTGTAAACTTGACTGGTTGGCAGAGACGGTAATTCTAGTTTTTAACTTAAGTTGTTTACCAAAGAAAAAATATATCACACACAGTTGAGTAGATTTTATTCAGAAACAAAAACATCAGTTTAATATGTGTATTTCTGACCAAAGAAATATGTAGAGCTGCAACGTTTAGTCAATCAATTAGTCAATTCAAAGAAAATTAATTGTTTTAGGCATTTTTCAAGCAAAAATGTCATATCTGCTGGTTCTAGCTTCTTAGATATGAGAAATAGCTGCTTTTCTTTATTTTTTTTATGATTGTACATGAATCTTTGGGTTTCGGACTGTTGGTTTGGACAGAAGAAGCAATCTGAAGACATCACTTTGGGCTCTGGGAAATTGTGATGAGCACTTTGAGACAGTTTTTTGACATTTTATAGACTGAACGATTAGTTGATTCATCAGTTAATTGTGAAAATAATCCTTGGTTGCAGCCTTAGAAATATAACTGACAAAATCAACTTAAAGCAGTGGTTCTCTACTGATGGGTGGATGGTCCACTCTGAATGGGTTGCAAGTGACTTGTTTGCAAAAAACACACTTTATTGTGAAGTACAGTGAATTTCCAGCGCAAAGCTTTTGTCTTGAAGTCTGATTTCCTGTTGTAGAGTGAGTGACTAAGGGAAAGCTACTTGACAGAGACAGCAAACTAGCTCGATGACATGGCCAATGGCAGTTGTGACACTGAATAAATTCAACTGTGTGGACCTTGAACTGACGACTAAGGAGAAATCTGGACCCTGTGGCTGGACCAGTTGGGAACCACCGGTTTAAAGGATCATACCAGGGTCCTTTAAAGTTATTCCGAGTCATGTAAACTGCAGCCCAGTCCCCAAACCACACCACACTTTTTTTTTACCTTTACTGCAGCCACTGGTTTGCATTCATTTCAACAGAGAATGAGAACAGAAACGAAATTTATTTAAAAAAGGCTGCCCATTTCAACAAATGATGTCTGCTTCTGTGTTTGACAGAATTTAATTCATATTTTTTCTGTTTTATGAATTGTTGACTTTGAAAGAAAGTCAATTTCTTTACAATGAAATACTGACAATGGACAAAAAAAGCTGACATTAAATGTAGGGCTGCAACCACAATTCTTGTCATTATCTATTAATCTGCAGATTGCTTTCTTATTATGTCTATGAAATGACAGACTTTGTGAAATATCCCCATGGTCACATCTTACAAATACTTGTTTTTTTTTATAATCAATAATCCAAAAACCCAAATGACTTTCAATAAACTTTAAAAAGAAAAGCAGAGGTTTGTCACACTGAAGAAGCTGAAACCATAAAACCTTCTGTCGATCAACTAATCAATAAACTACTGCAGCTCTAGTTCACTGTCACAAATTAAGTATCTTTCTCAAGCACATTTCAAGTCCGTGCAAACACAACTGAAAGTCAATGGCTGCCTGATACGTAGGAAAAATGCACTGACAAAAGTGTAAGTGAATGAACTAAAACAGTGGATCCCAAGTTAATGGTCAGGAGGTGAAATACTAAACATTCTCAACTCTCAGGCCTCTAAAAATCCTTAAAATGAAACAATCTGAGGAGACAAAACTGCTCTCATGTCCTCCGCCTCGTTTTAAGAGGTCAACATCAGAAACTGGTGGGCTAAAACATGCAAAAACATAGGAATGGTCCTTTTCTTTCTTTAGGCAGTCTCTGTTAATTAGACTGTCTGTGACTTAGCCTTTATTTTTCTTTTCTTTGCAGGGTTAGCAACTATTCTTTTCACTTTGAGAGGTTGCAGAGTGCAGGAGGACGCCGACTCTGTGACCTGGTCAGATTCACTCTCAAGTTTCCTTTTCTGGCCCTTCCTCTTCTTGCCACCTTCCTCCTCCTCTTCCATGTCAGCGGGGTCTTCAGGTGTCACACTGGGTGCTGCACCTTGTAGCCATGCAACATCCACTGGAGGCACTTTGGGTGTGATGGCGTCCACAGTGTCAGTGAACACCTCATCGTCTTTGGAGGCACACTGTCTGAATCCCAGAGCAAGGACACTCTTCAGCCCCAGCGGCTCCGACACGCTCTGGCTCAGCCGAGGCACCTGGCAGGCCGGCACGCCTCTCGTAACGCTCAGTGCTATCAGGTGATTCGTCATGTGTTTGGGCATGACAGACTTGCACACAAGCAGCAGTTTGAGCTCGTTCCTCTCCAGAGCTTTGGTGACCTCGTTGATGCCAATGGCCAGTTGTTTCCTCACTGCCACGTCTGTCCAGCCGGTTTTGGGAGAATCCTGCGCCTGTCCTTCCTGGCTCACCTGGGGAACCGGCTCTGATTCTGACGTGGCAGCAGGTTTCTTGTCCTTCTTTTTCCTCCATGGCCGAAACACTTTCACCTCTTTCTTCTTAAGACCCACAGACACCAGCTTGTCCTTCAGGGTTTTCAGGATGAAGTGCATGTCTTCTTGAGGAATCGTACCCCATTGTGGAGGAAACGGTGATGTGAAGGAGGTCTTGGGTGGCTTTTTGATTTCCTTTTTAGCTGACTTTGCTGCAGCAGGCATACTTCCTCTGAAATGACGACAAGAAAACATTACTCAAGTAATGTGCTAAAGTACAGTTATGAGGTACTTGTACCTTAGTTAAGTATTTCAATTTTATGCTACTTTATACTTTTACTCCACTACATTTTGTAGGCAAATATTCAACTTTTTACTCCACTACATTTTGTAGGCAAATATTCAACTTTTTACTCCACTACATCTATTCAACTTAGTTACTTTTGCAGATTCAGATTCTTAATACAAAATATAACTTAACTAATAGATAATGATTTATTAAGTGTGGGTTAAAATACCCAGCAGTACATAAAACAGCCCCATCTTTACCAGCTGCAACACAAAAGTGCTAAACACATTAATGCATCATTAATTATAATTCAGTGATACCACATATATGATTATGAAATGGGCCATTCTGCATAATGAATACATTTACTTTTTTAATATTTTAATGCTAATACTTTACTTTTACTTCAATAAAAATGTTAATGCAGGACTTTTAGTTGTAACAGAGTATTTTCACATCGTAGTATTGCTACTTTAATTTAAGTAAAGGATCAGAATACTTCTTCCACAGTAAAGATGTGTAAAATAGCCCAATTTAAAAACAATAATTAATAAAAAATACAACACATTAAAAATAGGGTAAGTACATAATTGGAAGCAGGACTCAATACAGACGAGGAAAAAAAAAGGCAAATACAAATAATTTCTTCGTCACAACTCTTTATTGACCAAATTTAAGGGATCCTTATCAAAACTGTTTGTGTGTGGATTAAGATAAGGGATTAGGATAAGGGTTGGGCGATATGGAGAAAATCAAATATAAGTGTAACTGTATATATTTCTTATGTTTAATATTATTCTATTCTTCTTGTTTTATACACTGTAGTTCAGTTTCCACACTTACAGCCTCAGCAGTGATGATATAGTTTATTTTTAATATTTTAATATCTTAAGTATGAGTTTCATTTCTATTTTATTGCGTTATATTTAGGTACCTCTATTTCATACTCTTATTCTTACTTCTTTTAATTCTCTATTCTTTACATCGGAGCGACTGTAACGAATCATAATGTCCTCTCGGGGTCAATAAAGTATTGAATCTCATTCTGAGTCTAATAATAACAAGGTTTCAGTTGATTTTCACTGTACAACCGTACCAGAAAATATCGTGGAAAATATCACGGTGTTATAAAAATTACATTATTGCAGTGAGACTGACCCTTAAGAAGTGTAAACAGAAGGGTTGTTGTTGGTTGAACAAACATTTTATTGCTATAATTGAAACTTAAAACCATTTTGTTAATAGAGGTATGTGTAAAAGGTCTTCACCTCAGAAAATCACTTAAATAAAGGGGAGCTTCAATATCCAGTTGCATTTGTTACCCAATATCGTAGATAAGCAAATACACAAGGTGTCATAACCGTCAACTTTTATTTCAGGTATTTCTTGAAACCGGTATATCTGTAACCCTGGCTGAGGGCACAAATAATGATAACAATCAATAACTTGAGGAATTAGTTATATTTTAGGACTTAAATAATATTGTGGCATTGTTTTGGCCGTGATGATTCCGTGCAATATTTTAATCAGAGTTTAATGAGTTTTTGTCTAAACAGGTAAAAAACACAAGTCATGACAGCTACTTGACAGGCTGAAAAGTTCCTTAAAACCGTCAACTGTTTTATAACTGCGTCAACATTACGGCTGTCAGCAACGGACCGGACAAACACGAGTCACATTAAGTTACTTTACCTGATATTTAATACAGCAAAGGTTCTTTTCTTTTCATAAACCCGTGCTCCGTTCACATCAACAGTCCAACAACACGGGTGGAACACAGAGCGCCGCCATTTTGTTTGAATTGAAAAACTTTATTTAAAAAAAAAAGAAAGGCCAACAGCGCCGACCAGCGTTCAACGGCCGGAGTGACATTCATAGTGCATGTGTGTCACAAATTATAACGGAGTCGTGTTAAAAGCAAAAGCCATTTATTAAACCCAATTGTTATAGAAAAAAATAAATAAATATTAATAATAATAAACGAATTAAATAAGATATATATAATAATGAATAAAAAATAAATAATAAAATAAGTAAAAAATAAAATTAATTAATTACATAAGTAAATAAATAAATGACTCAATAACATAAGTAATCATAAATGAAAAAATACATACATAAATAAATTAAAATTGACGAGTTACTTTGATCCAAACATGACCCTTGAAAATATGTCTCCTGTATTTATACATTATTTATATATTGGTAAATAACCATGAGCGAGTCCCGTGTTCATGGGCTAATTTTTCTTGCACATCCAAAATATTTGAAGGAAAATGTACTAAAATAAAAGTAATCTATTCACTATAGACATTATATTATTTATTTATTATTTTTTTATGCTTTCATGGTAAGAAGCATTTAACTTTAATGTTTGGTTAATGTTTTGCTCATTGTAACTATACTGTTGGGTTTTTATAACAAAGATTTTATTGTTAGCCTGTAAAAAAAAAAAAAAAAAAACTAGGTCAGATAAATTAGTTTCACTGTAATATAATGGAGAAAACAGTATCATTAAACAGTGTGTGTGTGTGTGTGTGTGTGTGTGTGTGTGTGTGTGTGTGTGTGTGTGTGTGTGTGTGTGTGAGAATGAGGTGACACGCAGCCAATCAGCTCCCTCCTCTGCTGCAGTACCTCTCTCTGTGCCCGATTATATTGCATAGATCAGCTGTAACCACAGCTGCGCAGAGCCGACAGGAGGAACACATTCGTCCAAACTACGGGGCTACATCTGCAGAAATGTCTTCTCAGGTAAAATGTCTGCTGCTTTAGTCTCTGTTCGATTCAGCTGTGTGTCGACGGGACACGCACTATCGCTATGAAATGAATAACGGTCGCAGCGGCGGGGCGTCCAGGCCATTCACTGTATGTGTGTCATCCATCTTTGACAGTGTGGGATGAGTGAATGAGAGAAAAGAGATTCTGAATATATATATATGTTTATATCTTTTCTCTCTGTGGTTCTTCTGATAATGCAGCTACAGTTAACGTTATGAAAGCAGATTGCCAAAAAATTAAAATGATATTATAATGATAAGGAATAACAAGCAGGATCTGGCTCTGATTTATTTGAGCAGATGAAAAATATTTGATTAACTGATGCTTTTAAACTATAGGCCTGCTTAAGGTTTACAATTAATCTTTGTATGACTCAAAATTATTTCACAAACATCTAAATCCTGAGAGTTTCGGGGTTTTAAGGGTTCCCATGCTCTATAATTATCTGTTCTGCAATGCCCTAGATCCTTTGTAAAGTAGATTATTCAAGTAGGCACAGAAGCACTAGAGTCTTGAATAAAAGCCCATTGTTTGTCTCCAACTTGTGCAACAATAGGTCTCCAGGGCTCTGCACCATGACTGGAATACTACGCTCAGATTACTTATTCAGCGTTGTTTGTAACTGATTAATATGCACTTTCTCATATTCTGGGATTACTCTATGCTCCTGATGCACCACATGACTTTGATTCATCCGTCAGAGAGCAGAATAACCAGCCTGTGCAAATATAATAGCTTGAATAATTTATCAGACATACAAATCAATACAAACATCAGCTTTCTGCACTTTCCATCTATCTATAACTGCACTATGGCTTTGCAGATTACTTTGTAATAATGTACTTTGTTTAATTTTTTGGCAGTTGATGAGGTGGGTGTATGGGTGGGTTACAGAGGAGAAATTGGGTATACTCTCCCCTAAATATTCCTATGGCCTTTTGGCTGATTGGTGGGCATAAAAAGAGAAAGGTATACCCTGTGTTCTTGCATACCCATGTAAAAGCTTTAATAACACTATGACCTTGATATAATTACCTAATTAGTCATGTTATAAATGTACTCATTCATTGTCAAATTCACACCTATGTGTATGAAAAACAAACAAGAAAACACTTACCAGCACATAAACTACAGTTTCATTGAGCGTGAAAATAATAAACATAAATGACATTAACTGTAAGGCTGGCACTTCCAGGGTTATTAGCCTGTTCAAGTTTAGGTTTTAGGTTTTTGCCATGGCATCATTTCAGTATCGGTATTGAGATAACAGGTAGGTATAGTATCGAAATCACAGTTTAGCATACACCTTCACTATGCCACTGTATTGTTGATTAGTACTGTATATTTCTTTGCTTTTTATCTTTCGCTGTAAAGGGAGAGTTCAGTCGGCATGTCCCCAGTTTGGAGAAGCAGGCTGAAGTACCAACACAGAAGCTAGGCAATGTACTGCTGTGGACAAAAACGTATTCTAGCCACCTAAAAAATATCAGTATCAGTTTAAGTGTACGCTATATTGAGAGTATTTTCAATGCTACACCTTAATGTCAGACACTGATTTTCAATGGGAAAATGAAGTTATATGGCTCTCTTCAAAGCCAGACTCAAATGAGAAAAAACACAATTTAACATTGATGAATAAAGGAGCTGCTGGTCTACCTCTGCCACCTCTGGTATTTTTGTTTGTGTTATTAAGTGGCTTCGGCATTTAAAAGGGTTAGTTTAGATTCACCAAAGTCACACACTAACACAAACTAACTAACTGATCGAGGCAGCAGTAGACCAGCAGCTCCCTCGTTCAGTGAGCCAAAATTACTGTTTTTCTCAATGGAGTCTGGTGACTTAGATGACAAGTGCGTGGATGGGGATTTGAAGCCTTTAATGGCTTTCCTGTTTGAACAGGCTGTCTGATGGAAAGATAAAGAGGTGGAAATACTCTTAATATAGCGTACATCTAAACTAATATTTATTTTGTTTTTAGGAGGGACTTCTTTTAGGTGGCTAAAATACATTTTGTTGCCTACCCCCATCCACAGCAGTACTTTGCTTAGCTTCTGTGTTGGTACTTCAGCCTGCTTCTCTAAACTGGGGTCGTGCTGATTGGCATCTACTGTATGTGATTTACTGTTTATTGATAAGTTCCTCATACGTCCTCTACCTACCTACCTACCTACCTACCTACCTACCTACCTACCTGTCTGTATGTCTGTCTGTCCATCTGACTTTTTCGGACCATTCATTATCTGCAGGCAGAGTTTGAGAAGATGGCAGCGGACGTGAAGAACGTGAAGACGAGGCCTACGGACCAGGAGCTGCTGGACCTGTACGGCCTGTACAAGCAGTCAGTCGTTGGAGAGATTAACACCGGTATGACTTGCTACAGAAAAACACAATCACTCCATGTTACATGTTCCCTGAATTCTGAATATGTCCTCCTCTCTGTGTGCTCTCACAACTGTAGAAAGACCAGGAATAACAGATTTAAAAGGAAAAGCCAAGTGGGACGCCTGGAACTCCAGGAAAGGTAACAAGTTAAAAACACTCGTAGTTGTAAAAGTTGCTGAAAAAAATGTTTTTAATTCAAATTTCCTCTCTTTCAGGAATGTCCAAGGAAGATGCCATGTCAGCCTACATCACACTCGCAAAGGAAGTCATCAGCAAGTACGGCATGTAAAGCTTGCAATGCACTAAAGTGGCAGAATTAATGCAAAAAACGACAGTTTCTGAACTAAATCACTGAAACAATGCTGCTGTCTCTATAACAAGTAGCCTTCTACTGTCAGAGGCCATAATGATGCAGGATAAAGTGTCATTTAAAATTTGCTGTGACTTCTTTTCATGGACAGTCTTTTTTTTTTTTTATATATACATAGATTATTCCCATTAACTTATACAACTGAACAACTCCTATGCATCCTTTAAGGTTAGAAGTATAAAACCTGCTGATTGCAATTAATTATGTAGTTTATTCTTGTAATCCACACGGGCACAGCAACTTACTGTATACACTGGCACTTTGATATGTAGCTTGATAATGCAAAACAGGACAAATTAATGCTGTCAAATGTGAAAATAAAACCTCTTTGTGCACTGTTTGTGTTTGTTGTTATTTAGCACAGTGGTTCCCAACTGGTCCAGCCACAGGGTCCAGACCTCTCCTCAGTAATTACTTCAAGGTCCACACAGTTAAATATATTTAGTATCATACGTGTGTTTGGTCATGTTGTCCTAGTTTGCTGTCTCTGTTAAGTAGCTGTCTGTTAGTCACTCACTCTACATCAGGAAATGGCACTTCAAAATAAAAGCTATGTGCCAAAAACTCACTGTACTTCAAAATAAAGTGTGTTTCATGCAAACTTGACACATTTGTGAGTCACTTGTGGTCCATTCAGAATGGGCCCACGACCCACTTTTGGTCCACGACCCACCAGTTGTATGAAAGGGAGGAATAATAATAGGAAGACCAACCTGCTTTGATGCACACATGGGCACATGAGTATTGCTTTAAGACAGATTTTTGGCATCCATCATGTAGGATTTGTCATGATTGGGTGGAGTCCAAACAGAACAGAACAGCCAGATCTAAATACACAGAAGTATGCAGCCAGGGATGTCCACATACTTTTGGTTGTAAAGTGTATTTGCAAGAACTGTTTGGCTTGTTGAGAAATGTTTACGGTGTGTTTGACTGGTGGATCTGTTTGTCTGCTGTAATTATTTTCAATATCATAAGGGACTGTTTGTCATTTATGAGAGGAGAAAGGGTGGTGCAGAAAAAGGGGAGGCATGTAAAAAAAAAAGTAAGCACTGTGGAGGACTTTTGTTTTTAAATTTGGCTTAGGAGAGGGGCACACAACTTTAAATGGCTGTATTTTGTATTTATCTTAAAGCCGATTTTAAAGAAAACATGCTTTACAAACCCAAAATTGCCAAAATTATACTATTTATCATGGCCAGAAATTGTGAAAACAGAAATCATTGTTAGGGTTGGGGTTTGTAAATTTCCCACGGCCTTTGATGAGCACATTATGTGGCACAAACACTTCCATCAGACAAAACCAAATACTGATATTTCATGAAAATCACTTTATTCGCCATCTCATTTAATAAACTCTTTGCACGACAAAAGTGAAAAACCAAAGCTTTTCTCAACTCTGTCTTCATTTGTCCTCATCTTTTAACTCGAAAACATCACAGGATAAGCTTTTACAATCAAATAACTACTTTATGGTGGAGGGAGGGTCATGCATTTCCAGGCAGTCACTCAGGGAGGCTCAAGGGAAAAATATCTGTAGCCTCAGGGAAGGTCAAACTAACATAAGATAAAATAAAACTCTCTCCAGCCACCCTTCCTCTGAAAGAACAGTCCCTAATATTTAGAAATTTGTACTTTGTAGTGTCCTTGTCTCTAAATGGGTCATGTGCTCGTCCCCACAGCCTCTAAATCAATTCACCTATCACCTCTCTGCAGTATACAGACCATGGATTCATACTGATAAAGGTACAAACCCACACTGCCTTTTTATTCCACTGATAAAATGTAGGTCAAGTGCCATTGCATATGCGCATGCGCGGTGTGGTGTTCCGGGTTGGCATAGTGGTACAGTTGACTGGGGTAAAGGTAACGGCTGCTGCTGAGGATACAAACACACTGACCGGGCTCATTACATGTATTTCTGCAGTGTGTGGATGCAGTCAGCTGAAGTCAACACAGCCTGAAGACGGTGAGCTAACAAACCCACTTTGTTTTAAAGCTAGAAATTTTGTTGTTTTTAAATCAAGTTTGTCCTCGGGACACGTCAAACATCGCTGTTTACTTAGCTTTAACTTAAATAATTGCCGCGGGCGAGACTAGTTAACGCGCTGTTGTCGTGCTAACGTTAGCTAGCTAATTGGACATCGTTTAACAGGTTAGTTTGATATAATAATTAACGAGCAACATGTCTGAAATTGGCTGCTTACAACAAGCATGTTAGCAGGCTGCATTTTTATTGAACTTAGTGTGAAAGCCAAGTTACACTAGTAACTTTTATTGAACTTGTCATAAAATTAGAACGTTACTTGGATAAATATAGTAACACCGCTGGCAACAGTTTAAAGCTACTTTATATCCCACAGAAAACTGGAGGATATTACAACCATTAGAAAATCCTGTTTGGGTAGCAGTTAATGCCAAACAGACTGGTCACAGGTCTGCTGTGTACACCTGCCCAGGGAACATGTATGATATCAGCCTACAGACTGGGTCAAAGCAGTAATTATAATGTATAGTAGAGGGGACACCCCCAATATTCAAATATGCCAAATACTATTAATAAAAAATTTCTAAATTAGAAAAAAATGCTGATATGTGATAGCCAACCACACACTGCTGTCCAAAATAATCATTGTGATCAATCAATACAATCAAAATCATGAATTAACTCAACAAATTGCCATCATTATTTGCATTGTTTTTATTATATGTTCTGCATGTGTTTGGTCTAAGTGGTGTAGCCAGCCCTGGCAAAACAGGGCTCACAGGCGTATTCAACTAACATCAATGTGTTTATTGCAGTGGTTTTACAACTGGTTCAAGGTCCACATACTGTAGTTTAATGTACTCACAGTCTTGTGTTTGCCCATGATGTTGAACTAGTTCGCCGTCTCTGTCAGGTAGCTGTGTCATTCGCTTTCTCTACAGCAGGAAACAGCACTTTAAAAAAAGTTCTGTGCCATTATTTTACAGACTTTCTACAAACACATTCTCGAGTCACTTGCGGTCCATTCAGGATGGACCTGTGACCCACTTTTCGTCTGCGACCCACTAGCAGGGGACCACTGATTTAGCATACCCAACACAAACGACACCATCCACAATGACCATACAGTTGAATCAACACCTCTCTAAAACAGTTTAAACAAAAACCAAACATTATACAGCCTTAATGATGGTACAATATGTTGCAGAACTGATGTATCAGACTGTATTAGTTTTAATTAGGAATACCTCAAACTGGCAACAGATTGAATTTTTGCTCCCATTACTTACATTGTAAGGACATCAGAAAGTGATTCCTATTGGCCTGTATGAAGAGGAGGAATAATTATAGCAAGTCCAACCTGTTTTGATGCACACATGGGCACATGAGTATTGCTTTAAGACAGATTTTTGGCATCCATCATTTAGGATTCCTTATGATTAGGTGGAGTCCAAATGAAACATAACGGCCAGATCTAAATAAACAGAAGTATGCAGCCAGGGGTGTACACACGCTTTTGGCTTTGTAGTTTATCTGCAAGAACTGTTTGGCTTGTTGAGAAATGTTTACAGTGTCTTTGACCTGATCTGTTTGTCTGCCGTAGTTATTTTAATTATTATTATTTTATTATTATTATCACTTGCAGTCCATTCAGGATGGACCTGTGACCCACTTTTGAACTGCGACCAACCAGCTGGGAACCACTGGTGTCAGTGTGTTATACTTATCAGATAATGGACAAGGAGTCTGAGTACAGTGTTAATCATTTATGTTGTGCTGCATGTGTAACTTATGTAGACAGTACTAGGCTAGCTTTTATTATAGGCTGGGCTGTATAGCTGTACTTGCTTATGATAAATAACTAATAATGCTATCCATCAATTTTGAGATTTTGGGCTATTATGATGTCTTTTAGACTAGTGGAAAAAAAACATACACACTTGGAAAGGGAATCATGAGGGAACGGGTATTCAGTTGGTTGCAGTCTGCAACCTCACCACTAGCTGCCACTAAATCCCACACAGTGTTCCCTGAAGACATTTACAGATGTTTGTTTTGTGGTTTCAGTCTCAGTTCCGTCCAAGGAGAAGAAATGGATAATAACTTGTCAGAGACTGTGCCAGAGCGGACCTTCCAGTACCAAAACAGCCTGCCATCCCTGCCTGTCCCATCACTAGAGACCAGCCTTTCAAAGTACCTGAATGCAGGTAGGACAGTAATGTTGAACAACCTGCTGTGTCACATGTTACTCTGTTTCATTTCAGGTTTTGTTTTTTAAATATTCATCATGTGAACTTTAAATATTTACTTAAACAAATACTGTATATATTTAAGAAAATTCACCATGGCCTTTCTGCTCACTGCTGCTACTGTCATTTGTCTTTAGGTAAATGTTTAGTGTTGTGAGAATTGTTATTTTGTAATTTTGCCCTTCAGGTAAAAGCCCTTATCTTTGGTTTTAAACTGGTTTCTCTTGGATTTGGACAATATTTAAGTCAGGACAAGAAGTATGTTCCCACTGATCTCAATCACTTCCAAAAATTGGTGGATTAGGAGCAAGTCTACTAAGTTTTGGAAAATAAATGGATGCGTTCACGTTTAAATTAAAATATGCCATCAACACTGAAATTAAAATTATACGACGGCATTTAACAGTTTATCTCAGATCTTTGGATTTGTCTGTGTCAAAGGTGCAACAGTTCTTCTCACCAGAACAGCTTACATAGAGGTGCAATATGCCAAAGTCAGTAGCTCTTAAAAGGGGCTCCAAGTGAAATTCAGGACATATGAGTTGTCTGGACATGGTTGTCAACATGGAGGTGGCTGAGCCAGGTGAAATGGTGAAATTAACAGCGCTAAACAACGGCAACAGCACTGACGGAGCTAAAGGTGTTAACCGGGCGGAACCCAAGGGTGGGCGCTATACTTTCACATCCGGATATCAGCAGTAACTGCAGTATGAGTGTAGTGCAAAGTGGCATTGATAAGCCAGCCAACGGGATGCACACATGCACTAACATGCAGCTTGCAACAACAAACCATAGAGACGCTCAGATTACAACACAGAGAGGGAGCATGACTTCATCGTCTGCTCAGTAGATGTTACAATCCCTTGATGCATGTACTTGAGACTATGAGTGGGAGTGATAGTGCTGTCTGGGGTTTCTGAGTTGGAGCCACAGGGTTAACGTTAGATGGATAGAAAAGTAAGCAGAGCCAAGAAGAGACATCAATGCGGACTGAAATCTCTCCAGCCCAACTGCGCCGTACACTCTACCTCCCCCTACTCCCTCATTTTGATGAGGGGAAAGAGGAGAGAAGAGAGAAAAAACTAACAGAAGAAAAACTCTCCTAACTTTAATCCGGGTGGAGTTTAACTGGTCAGTAGTGGTTTGTTGCTGTATTAATGCTCTGACTGTCACATATAGAACCTTTAACTCTGACTATTGTCACCACATAGAGGTGTGTTAATAAGTGAATCAGTAGGAATGTATGACTGTGTGTTGAATATTAACTGTATATGTAAGCTTTTTGTGCAGGCTGAATTAGTTTCTATAGCAGAAGATGCTTAACGTTCACCATGACTGGCAGCTGGGGCTTTTAATTAACTAATATTTCTTTGCCGTGTTTTCCACCAGTTTGTCCATTTGCATCTGATGAAGAGTTCAAGGCTACAGCAGATATTGTGAGGAAGTTTCAAGATGGTGTTGGCAAAGAGCTGCACCAGAAGCTACTGCAGAGAGCCAGGACAAGGAGGAACTGGGTGTGTGTGAGCTGTAGATGTCTTGTTTTTGGTGTTACATGTGCCCTATTCAGTCATGGATGTTTTACTTAGTTTTTTTTTTAATCCCTCAGCTGGAAGAGTGGTGGTTAGACACTGCTTATCTGGAGCCACGCATCCCCTCTCAGCTGAATGTGAACTTTGCCGGCCCTGGGGCGTACTTAGAGCACTGCTGGCCTGCTGAAGAGGGAACTCAACTGGAGAGGGCCAGTATCAGCACATGGCACACACTACAGTACTGGAACCTGATCCGCACGTAAGACATGTTCACACACATTTTTACGAGCTGTGTTTTGTGATGTTGCTCTCCTTTTTACATGAAGTCAGGTATAAATGTAATTTTTGTTTTTTTTTAGGGAGAGGATTCATCCTCAGAAAGCTGGAAAAATACCGCTGGATATGGACCAGTTCAGAATGCTGTTCTGCACCTGCAAAGTACCTGGAGTAAAGAAGGACACCATTCGTAACTACTTCAAGACAGGTACGATCAACTTGCCTCTTATCTCTAACCTTGAGACACACCTGTATACAATTTACCACCCCTGATAAGCTGACATATCACCGTTGTATATGTGCTTTTTGTGCTGCCCCACAGAGAGTGAGGGTCCGTGCCCCTCCCATTTGTTAGTGATGTGTCGTGGACGGATCTTCACATTTGACGCAGTCCATGATGGACAAATCCTCACTCCTCCAGAACTTCTCAGGTAGTACACACACCACTCATGGGAACAAACGTGCAGTTGAGGCATTGGGGCCATAAACCAACTGCTGCTGACACTGTTAACTAAACTTATAAAAAGATAGAAGAGTGTTATACAACCTACCACTGAGAAGATGGGTACACTGTGGTCATAAAGGGATGGACACGGTCAGCAACAATACTCAGGTAGGCTGTGGTGTTTAAACCATGCTCAGTTGGTACTAAGTAGGGTTGGGTCGGTATGAGAAAAAAAAAAACCGGTCCGGTTTTTGTAAAAAAAACCGCATCAAGTCGGTAATACCGGATTTTCGCCACTTGGGGGCGCAGTTGACTCATTTAAAATAAAAAACGACCTTAGGACAACAGAGTGACAGTAACAAGTTGTTT
>NC_065511.1:33549726-33570060 GCF_006386435.1 Epinephelus moara | reverse complement strand
CAATCAATCTTCTATTGTCCAGTTTTGGTGAGCCTGTGTGAATTGTTGCCTCAGTTTCCTGTTGTTAGCTGACAGGAGTGGCACCTGGTGTGGTCTTCTGCTGCTGTAGCCCATCTGCTTCAAGGTTGGACGTGTTGTTGGTTCAGAGATGGTCTTCTGCAGACCTTGATTGTAACAGTGGTTATTTGAGTTGCTGTTGCCTTTCTATCATCTTGAACCAGTCTGGCCATTCTCCTCTGACCTCTGGCATCAACAAGGCATTTTCTCCCAGAGAACTGTCGCTCACTGGATATTTTCTCTTTATCGGACCATCATCTGTAAACCCTAGAGATGGTTGTGTGTGAAAATCCCAGTAGATCAGCAGTTTCTGAAAAACTCAGACATCAACAACTATAGCATCAAAGTTAATATTTTAATATCTACATTATAATAACATTGTAATACGTTTATAGCCGTTTGTGGTTCAGGTGTCGAATGTGAAGTTGTATAAGTGGTACACGTGAAAGCTGCAGGCAGTAATGCAGCAGGCCATGCAATCGACCTGCTCCAAGCAGGCATGTTTTGAATGGGCACTGCACTAGTTATAAATAACTCTAGACTGTCTAGACTGTTATACAGGTTTTAAATTGCATTCTGTGTGATGTTAAAAAAGGCAAATTAAAACTTGGTGAACCTGCAGAAACCCTGTAATTATGAGCTCGAGGACAAGGAAGCGAAATAAGCTGATGGAAAGCAGCCAAGATTTTAATGTTGCCTTTTTAATGTGGGTGTGTTCACCTGTACAGGCAGCTGAGCTATGTGAAGCAGTGCTGTGAAGGAGAGCCGGTGGGAGAAGGAGTGGCTGCTCTCACCACAGACGAGAGGACCCGTTGGGCGCAGGTAGGGGGGCTCATGCTAGGAGACTTTAATGTTCGCCTGTTGTGTGAATACAATCCAAAACAGATAATGGCTCCCATTTGTGAAAAAGCTCTCATACTACAGAAGCATATTTGAGTATCAGTACTGTCAGCATGTATCTGTTTACTCTCTCTGCAGGCCAGGGAGCATCTAATAAGCATTGACCCACATAATAACACCATCTTGGAGACCATCCAGAGCTGCCTGTTCGTTGTTTCTCTGGATGAAGTGAAACCCTACTCCACTGCAGAGAACTACTCAAATGTAAGGGCTGCACAGAGTATTTAATTATTTATGATTTAATTACTTAATGTTCAGTGTTTTTAACCTCTTCCACTCGACGCTGGCATCCTTGGCCGACTTTATTGTCTTTCAGAAGCTGTAGCTGGTTTTAAAGCTAGATTGAAAATACTGGTATCATAAGACACTTGACGACCTAAAGAGGAATCCATTTGTACCAGACATGTCAGGCTATTTTGTCAGGAAGGGGGTTAAATAACTCTTAAAAGTTAGGCTAAATTTTGAATTTGACTTTATTGAAAGGATAGCCCCTTGAGATGTAGCATCTCATTTTCACAGGGGTCCTCAAACACAAATACAGAACAGTCACATAGCAGTTTGCAGTATAACATTCTAAAAACATAAACAAGTTGTTTACTGAAGTACTGAAGCAGCAGAAAGAGGTGACAGAGCTCAAGAAAAGACGAAGATTATTCCAGTCAGATGGAGCTTTGCACTGCAATTACCTTCATCCAACTTCTATGAAAATTCTGGGGACAAAGAAAAGGGGATGTCACATATTTCTAAGTGGATTCGAGGAATTACATGGAGTCAAAAACTGTTTCAGATACGAGGGACAGTTGAAATGAATCCAGTGAAATTGTCCTCTAGGTTTATGCTGACGAGTTATGACGAGGAAATAACTGGCATGGCCATTTTCAAAGGGGTCCTTTTACCCCTCCGCTCCAGATAATATGAATCAAAATGGCTTCTATGGGTACCTACAAGTCTCCCCTTTATGGACTTTATTCTAGTCCCATGCAGTTTGGGGGCGAAACTCATGCCTTTTTTCTCATGTAGTAAAAATGTGTTATTTTCACCTATGTATTTGAATATGTCTGCACAGTGGGGTCCCTAAAAAGTCTTGACATTGCATATTGTGTATGACTGGGCAGCTGAGACTCTTGGGGATTCAATGAACCCAGTTTTATCCATGTGTGGTGGTCCCCTTAGACATTTTATTGTAGTGAGACCCTTTTTAAGACTGTATAAAATGACATATTGTGACCTCTAGGATCATCACAACCTCATGAAACTTTACAGCCACAAACTAGAGACATTGGGCATTGACAGGATGTATGACTTTCATAGGTGTATTGACAATGAGAGGGTTTCTTGGCAGTTTCCAGAACAGAAGTGCTCACCATCCAATCGCTGAAAAATGCAATTCTTACAGAAATCTCCAAATGTCAAAAGTTTTTGATAACAAATCATAACATGGATTTTTCTACGATGCTCATCAAGGTCTTGGTGTCTTAATGTGGTATTTTTGAGGGATTTGCTAAACATCTATCAATTATCGAATGGGAATGGGTGACAAATGGTTTCGAACCAAACATTGCCGCAACAAATTATGAGACAGAACTGAGCATTAAAATGGCCGACATATACGTGCATCATAATATTCCAAGCACTTATTCAAACTAAACGTCTGAACAGGCGCCTAACCACAACAGTGTTTATTACAGATTTATGACTAGAAAAACTTGTCACACAGTGCTTTCAGATGATGTGTAACACTTCCATGAGGCATATGCTGTTGACCTGCTATCTGCCCCTAAAGATCCCCTGCCCCCCCTAACAAAGACAAAGCTGGTCTGTGGTCTGGAGGAGTGGAGTGGAAGAGGTTTAAAGAGGAGAGCTGTGTGTCTGATTTTGTGTCTTTGAATCTCTGAACACAGTTGACCATGGAAGCCCTTGCAGGCGACCCCACCATCCGCTGGGGTGACAAATCGTACAATTCACTGGTGTTCGGAAATGGCACTTTTGCATCCAATTGTGATGTGAGTTTATACATGTGTGTTTGTGTGTGTGTGTCTCATGCTACAGGAATTTCAACACACCCTGTATATGACACATTTTTATATGACATATTTTCATGCTGCTCACCCTGGTTAATGAATAATTCTAAACTTTAAAATATAATTCTCGAAGGGTTAGAATTAAAAGTCAAATTGTTTTGCAGCATGCGCCATATGATGCCATGGTAATAGTGTCTATGTGTTGGTATCTGGATCAGCAAATCAAAGCTGCAGGAGGCAAATGGCAGGTAAACTTTGACCATCACTTGATTCTATACATCAATTGTTTTTGCTGGTTCCATTTAAATGTATCTGTCCACTTTTCACACGTTGATGTCTATACTTTTTAGGGCTCAGATGCAGTCAGACCTGTACCCCATCCTGAGGAGCTGGTGTTTACTGTGGATGAAAAAATCCAGAGTGCTATCAGCCACGCCAAACAGCAATATCTTGAGGCGGTGAGCCAGCATTGAACACCAAACTACAGCAGAAGAAGTGCGATGCAAAATGATATTCCATAGTCACAGCTGTGTGGGTGTCCACTTTGTCGCTGGTTTTACAGGCACAGGACCTGCAGATTGTGTGTTACGCCTTCACAGGGTTTGGAAAAGCAGACATCAGACAGAAGAAGTTGCATCCAGACACCTTTGTTCAACTAGCAATGCAGCTGGCCTACTACAGAATTCACAAAAGGTATGGGCTGGTTGAAAATTGGACCAGGCCTTTACTAATGTTTGAAGTCTGTGACGGGAAGGTCCCTGAGTGTCTCGTCTTACTCTTCACAGGCCAGGAAGTTGTTACGAGACAGCAATGACTCGCAAGTATTACCACGGCAGGACGGATACGATGCGACCCTGCACCCAGGAGGCTGTGAACTGGTGCAAAGCCATGATGGACCCAACGTGTGATGTGAGTGTGTGCATGACTGAAACCCTATACTATGGCAAAATCACACAGAGGATGGAGGTGGAAGCAGTCTTATTTGATGTGGCGCATGAACATTTTTCTTTCAGGCTGACACCAAGAGGAAAGCCATGCTGCACGCCTTCACGAAACACAACAAACTGATGGGTGAAGCCCAGGAAGGAAAAGGTTAGTTCACTTATATATACATGTAATTGCTTGATGTTTAACAGTACTTATAACACTTATAATAGCTGTATCTCAAATTAGGGGCTGCAGCATTCAAAGACTTGTAACAATAGCCCCGTTTCCACCAAACACTTTCGGTATAGTACCTTTAGAACCAAAAGTAACCCCTACAGACGTGTACCTAGACTGTAGATCTGTTAAGCGTTTCTGCTGTAGACAGTACACTTTAATGTGGGCAGGGCTGTTGTCACTCACTGTATTTCCTCTCCACTGATGATACAGAGGGAAGTTTGCACCTTATTTATCGTCAACAGAATGGGGTTGCACGTCAACATTTTCAGAACAAATGGAACAGGCTGGAGGGGAAGTCTCTCCCCATGGGATATTTAAAAATAGCTGGTTTGTGCTTTGAGCCCTTCTCAGGCAAGCTCACAGGTTTAATGCTGCCGCAGCACACCAGAATGATGCTCCTTTTTTTGTTCCTCCACATGAAGATTACATTAAATGCAGTTCACATAATCTGGTCGAAATTAACATATATTTTTTAAACGCTGGAAGATTCAGTCATTAGTAAAAGTGTATGTCATCGAAGAGAGACAATAAAAACTAAAGTAATGGTCAAAGTTGTCAATAAAATTTAAGGTGTGTTGTGTTGATGGATTCACATCATCAGTTTATGCATTGAGTAACATTACAAAAAGACGTTCCACCTTAAAAGTTGCCGGCAGTCGGCCCAGTGAATTAAATAATTTTTTCTCAGTCTGCAGCTGCTGCAAGAGGCGGCAAAACATCCTTTCATTGTAAAACTTGCCATGGTATGAACAGTGGTTACATGAGCCTCAAAACCAGCCACAGCTCAGCCCTGAGCAGAATGACGGTTCTATACTGACCAATCAAAGGACTGTAGTGTTTCTACCGGCAGCTTTAGTATCGGATCTGTGTGCTAGGTACCCCAACGGAGAGGTGACCAAAAATGGGGACGGTACGGAAGGGTTCCATTGTTACCATCCACAACTTTTCACAATGGAAATGGAAAAAATGTGAACTGAACTGCTTGGTGTAAATGGGGCTAACGTTATGGAGCTTTGTTTCAGTAGTGGAGAGAGAACAGAGCGTTCAACTGATACCAACTGTTAGTGGCAGAACACCTATGGGTTCCAAAATACTTACTGAGTGCTGGAGTGCTCTCTGGCACAAACTGGACTGTTGGTAAATTGGGAGCACTGTTGGAATGAACCACACTTTCAGAGCAGCAGAGCACCAAGCAGAGTGAATGTGTGATTAACTTAACCGTTTGTTAATTCATATAGAAATAGAACGCTCTGTTTCTCTGTACAACTGCACTCTTATTTTAGTGTAGAGTATCAGATTGGACTTACAAATGTGTCCAGTGTTTTCACTGGGAGTTCTGTTGTTTATGCGGCTCAGTGTTGCATGTTGTTTATGTGTTAACGGGGGTAGCACTGATGTACCTGTCTTATGTTGTCATTTTGTGATCCTGTTGCCAGGTTTTGACAGGCATCTCCTTGGGCTGTACCTCATCGCCAAAGAGGAGGGTCATCCCACTCCAGAACTCTTCACAGATCCTCTCTATGCAAAGAGGTACGAGCTGTAAAGCTTACTCATGTTTTTGGAAACAGTGTGTCTATGTGGGTTATATCATTGTGTACATGTACCTTTTTATCTGATAATACAATGGCATTCTCTGTTTTGTAAAACTGCTTTTTATATACAGACTTAAATGACCCTTGTCTTCACTGTACCCTGCCCCAAAATCCATTCACTAGACCATTAGACCTTTTTCACAGCATACATTTATATTGTCAAAGCAGGAAAAGCACAGGTGTGACTAATAACATTAATCATGTCCTAGTGAGCCATCCCAGTGAGCAAACACACACAGCTGGCTCACCTTAATAGAATTAAGTTAATTCACTTGCCGTTGTCCTACTATGACACATCAACATGTCTGTGGTGAAGAGGGTGTATGTCAGCAGGTTCATGTTGTCAGCTTATATCCACAGCCTCAGTGTGTCAGCAGAGGCGAGTATGCTGGATAACATGTAGAAGTAGTAGCTTGAGAACCGGATGAATCAACAAGCTCATGTTTTATTTGCTCTGACAGATACCCCCTGCCATCCAAACAGGTTTTCAGCTAACCTGACCTGGGTCAAACCATTCACAACTGTTTATTTAATATGGGATGCGTTTGATATAATGACTCACCACTTTTGGAGCTATCACGCTCGTTGATGGATTAGAGCCCAGGAGCCCAAAGTGTCAGGGTGACCCCCTGGCCTTCAGCTGCGAAATAAATGTCACCCAAATAACTTTTTATTTATTTATTTTGATTGCACACTCATGAAACTGCATAAAATCCAAACATGAAAAAGAAACTATAAGAAATATGTCAGGAGAGGTCAAGAAGCCACAGACTTATACAAAGGGACCTCCTTTCAACTGAAGGAGAGAAACAATGACAAAAACGACCAGGAAGAGACTCAAAATTACCACAAAGAGATGCAAAGGAACTGCAAAGAGGCACAAAATAATTACAAGGAAATATAAAGGCATCAAATATGAAAGCATCAGCCTCACAGATCTCATGTTGGTTGGGCTTTAATGTAAATTAAACAATAGGTGTTGGTGCAAAAACATTTGAGGTTTAAAGGGATGGTACAAAATTACCTTTGGATCGTGACGGACATTCTCATAAATGATCTGTTTGACAAACTGCGCTGCAATACAGAAATCCTTAAGCAGACTGAAGACATTGCATTGGTTGAGAAGTGTTAGGGACGTCTTTCTGTCTGTATGTAACTGACTTGTGTTTGTGTCTGCAGTGGCGGTGGTGGTAACTTCGTGCTGTCGTCCAGTCTGGTGGGCTACACTACAATCCTGGGGGCCGTGGCTCCCATGGTGCACCACGGCTATGGCTTTTTCTATCGCATCAGAGATGACAGGTGGGCAGACGAGACAAAAGTTTCCATGATGCTGTTTCTTCTTCTTAAAATATTTTCTGAAACTGTCATGATTTATGTATGAGGTGTTAAAACTTAAATTAAAAAATAACCTGTGGGCGGATCCTTAAAACTTACAAACAACACAAAATATGCCAAAATCAAAGGTTTTCAGAAATGGCAATGGTGTGCATCAGTGTGACTCAACTGCAAAAGTTCTTTTCAACACAGTTTTCACCATCAAAGACTGAGATAGTGTTTACCTGCCCTGTAATCTCAGCAACTGCAATCATGGCTACCTTATGTCTTTTTCCCCTCCAGGATTGTGATCTCCATGTCAGCATGGAAATCTTGCCATGAGACGGATGCTGCGATACTATTCAACAGCTTCTCCAGCTCCTTGCATCAGATGCTCCATCTGGCCACTACATCTCAGCTATAAGTACCCACACCGACACATTAATGCACACACGGTTCACAGACCCTCAGCTGAGAGCCGACAGCTACAGATAGTCACATTTGTTCTGAGCACAGATCAATGCAAAGTTAGAGAATCAGTACTGTTAGGTGATATCCACCGTCTCTGGCATTAGGAGAATCTATCAACTTTTCTGTTTCATGTAGTGATAAACACTTTACTATGATTTTTTATTTTCTGTGTATATGTTTTTCTTGTTTTAATGATTCTTGTGTAAATTATGTAGAAAATGTTTAATTTTAAATCCTGACAGTATTAATCTGCCTTTAAGCTAAAATGATGTTAAGGCTCAAGACCTTTTTTTATGATGTTTGTCCTCCAGTGAGTAGAAGTTGAAGTGACACCGGTTGGGTTTCCAACCAAATCAAGTGCAAATTTTAACCAAAATCAGCAAAAGAAAATGCAAATTTGTGTGCTTTTCCATTCTAGGGGGTGATGAAAAAGTTTGTGTATGAATAAAAGTTAGGTGCGACAAAATTCATGCCTGCAATCAATAAGCCGTGCAACGACCACGCAAAGTTATTACTACTTTTACTGAAAGATCTGTACTTCCTCCACCTCTGTATTAGCATAAAATCATGTGTGGACAGCCCCTAAATAAACTTGATTTCTCACCTGAAGAGCTGATATCCAGAGCTTTGACTCGCCAGGCTGTATTTTTTTGGCCTTTGTCTTTGTAATGACGGGATAGTGGGTTGTTTAGCTGGGGATATTTCCCTTACTCCAACAACGAGTCTCTCCTCATCCATTCTTCGTCTCACATACGAGACAACATCACCAACAGAGTTCTCTTCATACAACAATGGTGATAAGAGGAGTTGAGCTGCGATAGAAGCAGAGAAAATAGCTGCTACGGGAGCCGGTATGTACAAGCAGAGAGCGAGTGGGGGAAAATGTATTTAATTTTGGGGGCGAGGCTGGAAATAGGACAGATGGGAAGCCAGTGTAAGGAAACTAAAAAAAAACCTGTTTTTAACTGTTGTTCAAAGACAATTTTCATTGTCCAGTGAGCTCACTGTTTTTATACATCCATTGTTTTCGTTCGTTTGAGGTTTGAGTGGCACTCTTTTAGGAGGCTTTCATATCATGGACCTTGGGCCCCGATCCAAGTGCACTTGGCCCCAAACACCAGTTTGTTGAAGTGTAAATGGATCAGGGCACTGTGTACCATACACGGACACAGTGCCCTGATCCATCCAACTGTACCAAAAGACAGAAGTGAAACACTATGTAACGCGACTACAAGCAGTTTTTAACCGGTTATAAAACAGTCTGAATGAAATACTGATGCCTCTAAATCAGACAGCAGCAGATCCGGCTTTGCTGCTCCGCTTATTGGCACTGATGACAGTAGCGGGGCAGCATTGTCCATCTTAGGCGACCTTTTCTACTCTGTAGCGCAACAAAAATGTCACATAGATGATGACCCAAGTGCACTCTGGTACAGAATAACGTTAGTAATGTGAAAGCTGAGCAGCGGTGGAGAGTGGGGGTGAAATCGTACTTTGGCATGGCATGAATCAATTGTACCTAACATGAAAACACCCTTACTTAATGTCATCTTGTTGCACCCTCTCCTGCAGTGGCACCGCACTGGAGCATTAGGGCCACCCACTGCTGATCTCGCTGAACCAGCTCCCAATATGTGCGTAACAGCAGTTGATTGAAAGCACGTTAATAAATTTGTTTTGCTGATTTTTTTGAAAACTTGGTAAATTTTTTGCTACATTTGGATGAAACTTAACTTGTGTCAGTTTTAAGGTGGAAAACTAAAGAAAAAACTTATGGCTGTTTGGACCGTTGGCCTTAAATGTTTCTGCAATAGTAAAAGACATTCCAGTTGAACCCATAAAAAATAGCTTTGATATTAGTACGGTTAATTTGCCTTGTTTTATGTTTGGAAATGGTGAAAATCTACAGCACTATGCAACAAAAGTACTAAACTGTTTAAGTTGAACTGATGTTGAAATTTATCTGAGAAATCAGTGAATATCTTCTTGGTGTTTGTTTTTATTTGTGCCTTGTATGATCAAAAACAAAAAGAAGAAATGAAAGTCTTCCTTCAACCTTCCAACAACCATACATACCGCTGGCATTCCCTGTCTGTACGTTATTAGAAGTACAGGGGTAACATGAGGTCGCAGGACTAGTTTTTGCAGTCTGGTCGGTTGCCATCACTGTATCTGGATCATGGCTGTATAAATAGAAGTGGATACAGTGTTGGAGGCTGGGCCACGATCATAGACTAGAATAGAATAGATTATATCTTTATTGTCCACCATGGGTAGAAATTTGTCTTCGGCTCACCAAACATAAAAGACAACATTGTAAAAAGCAGACAAATAGTCAGTAAGACAAGCATATAGTCACTGACAAAAACCACTTAAACACATCAGATCAGCTCACTGACTGTCTGTGGTGTAAAACTTATCAGTCACCTGGCGTTTTTGCCAGGGTGCTCTGAACTCCTCGAGTTGAAAAAACGGATAAATGCCCCACGTTATCTCTTTTTTTTTTTGTCATGGTCACGACAACAAGTTTACAGTTGGTCAACAATAGAGGAGAAACTGGTGGTAGCGGTTGCTGGATACCCAGTGCTACACAGCCCGATGATAGCAGGTTGTCATCCTAAAAAACGCCTGCAACCAGCCATCATCGAGGAGAAGCTCCTGGACCAACTGGTGGTACTCCCCATGATCCACCCTTTTATATAGGGTCTCATGTACCACACAGATATCCTGCAAAAAGCTTTCTGTGTGATCAGAGCCTTAATCATGCTGCTCTTCACTATCCACTGATTTCCACTTTCACTGTTAAGAAACAACAGCAAACACTAGCTAGCTATGCAGGACGTAACGTTACTACTGTATTTTGCGAGCTTCCACTTTGTTGAGTTGCCTCTTAGTCTCTTGAGGTGCTACACATTGTTTTGTACTACAAACTGCTGGATCACTTATTGTTGACTCATTTTTTATTTTTAAACCAAAACCCTCCTTTCTAAGTCACTACACTTACAGGGCCTGGACCACACACCTTTATCTGTGTACTGTCTGTCAAGTTAATGGGGAATGTTCATATGACTTTACATTAACTGCTGTAAAACATAAATAAGCCTTAAAAATGTTATTCACCAACATTGTTTTCCTGCTTTTAAAGCCTAATCTGTAATAAGTCTACAAAGCTTATGAAAATGGCAAAATGTGAATAAGATTGTACTTCCTTTAGATTTAAATACTATCTGAATATTTTAAATTTGAATTACATTTCTATTATTGTAAAAATGTTACATGTGATTTTGGAAATGTAGCAAAGTTGTTCTGACAAATAAAGCTGAGAGATTTCCATGTGTGTGTTTGTCCTTTTAAATGAGTCACACGATGAGGTTCAATAATTGAATATAAAACTTTAATAGTTACAAACAAGCATATTCTACAAAAAAAAGGTTAGTACAGTAATCCCCAGCTTTTGTAGAAACAAAATAGGATTCCAAGTGATGCAGCCAAAGTTTAAATCTTCACAGCTCTGTGTATACAGTATCTTCAGGTACTTCTGCTCCATTATTCACTCAAACTGTAAAAAAAAATAAAGTTGCATCTAAACAATCAGAGCAATTATTATTAGAATTTGCACAAATGCATATATTGTAGAACATAACTCATTTGTGATGATGGTCCCAGTGTCAGAGGTATACATGATGCAGTGTTATACATAATAAATCCAGTGTACTGTTAGATTGAGCATTTAACAGAAGATGGCACCAGGAATCAACAGCTAAGGCTTTTTTGTTACAAGTAGCTCCACCTTGGTGAAGAGAGGGCAGGGGTAAATACGTCTCAGTTTACAAGACACAAACTTGGACGAAACAGAGAGGGAGAAAAGAGAAAACACGAGAGAGTACAGTATAGTAAACCTTTTTCCAAAGCAGACATTTGGACTTCTGATGGTAGGAAAGAACAGGTGCTACCAAGAATATTCGAGTGTTCCAGTGAGGAGTTCCTGGAGTTCAGTCATTAATGTTACCTGTGCTTCTCCAGCTGTCACATGTCAACATATCCTCTGTGAAAAAGGCCCATAAAAGTGACGGCTAATAAACAGTAGTAAAGAACACAGACTGTATAAAAGAAGTGGACGTAGCTGCACATTGGTTTGTAGACAACTCTTTTGAAATCTCTAGTTTGGCATTTTGGCCGTTGCCATCTTGGTTTTTTGGAGCCAGAGTTGAGCATGTTTGGATGAGAGGATGGAGCTGTGGAAGTGCGAGGAATGGATCTGACTGAGAGCCTCATTGGGACTGAAATTTACAAAATGAATATCATGCTGTATTGAAGAGGACTTGAAACTAGCGAGTGAGTGCGTTTACATTGACATGGCTAACCTGTTGATGATCCGTGTGTTAACGTGGTTGTGCCGCTGACTACCTGCGCAGGTGCGGCTTCAGCCAAGTGACGTAAGACAAATATAAAACTGCTTCAAAGACATTTGAAGCTACATGAATTGGTCTCTTCACCTGACTTTAAAGCTCTCATAACTACAAGGATGAATGAGCCAGATGGGTCTTGTCATTGTGCACAGGTGTTCTAATATTTTACATCACTCTTTATCTTTTATGTTTTTTATTGTGTTGTGGTTTGGTTTGGAGAAGAGACCTCTGCGGGTAATTCGGCTCATGGTTAAAAACCTCCTGAACAATGAACACTGAAGAAATCCAGACAAGAGAAGTTACAGCAGGTTGCAATCTGCAGTCCTCACTGCTAGATGCCCCTAAATCCTACACACTGTTCCTTTAAGGCGCTACTGCACTGGCTTCACTTTTCAGACCCGGAGGCTACGACCACTTCTTGGGTGACTTGGCTTTCTGACTGAAAGGTAACTTGTCTGATGATGACCACACCAGGTGACCCAAAGAGGTACAGCTGCAAGACAAATTCTCACACAGCTAAAAGGTCACTGAGGCAAATCTCCAAACAAGCCGAGACACATTCATACACGTTCATACACATCCGACAGTTCCACTGAAGCTGGGCAGGGAAACATAAATATCTTTGGAAACATTCAGATAAAAACAATCTGTGTAGTATAGCTCCCTGTGTCCTCTTATTCCCTCCCGTGGCCCATCTGTGTGGTGACCAGCATGTGGTAAACTCCCCTCTGGGCCAGCAGCTGCTGATGTGTCCCCTGTTCGACCACCACTCCTCCCTGGAAGACGGCAATGCGGTCTGCGTTTTGGATGGTGGACAGACGGTGGGCTACGATGATGCATGTCCTGCCTTTACTGGCCTGGTCCAACGCCTCCTGCACCACCTGGAAAGAGCAGAATGACCTCATAAAAACGTATATAAAACATCTGGTGAAAGGTGCAGCTTGTTACATCTTCCTCTGTTGGTTTGTACATGTCTCTCTGTTCATACTTGTTTTCTAGTTTCATATTTACATGGCGCTATTTCAGACACTGCAGGTCTGCTCTGACACTAATTAAAATCTGAGAGTACATACTGCATTAATACTGATTAGGTTAACTTTATTTAAGAGTTTGACTACATGAAGCACTCCTAAATTGGTAAGACAGACTGGTTTTTACCTCAAGACAACAGAGGAGCCATTTGTTTATCATCTCTGTACATTTATGACAGTCTCTGTTGCCCAGAGGGAGTTCAAACCTCTTGTGGAGGTCAGGAGTGTCATTGACTGCAAGACCCATAAGCCATTGGAACAATCACTGGCTATCGATTGGCTATGATGCCAAATGAAGTAAGGGAGGCTCTTTCTACAACACAGGTCCTTGTTGGCTACTGATGCCATAGCAACTGGAAGCTCCCATTGGCTCAATTAAGGTGTCAATCAAAAGGTCAGAGTTCAGCCACCATTTTCATGCAGAGGAGTCGGCATGTTTACATTCAAACTAAAGAAATTATGTGGAGAAATTTGGATTTAGATCATCTGGACTATTGGGAATGTATGAAGACTTTTATGATGACCATTTCTGTTGGCATAATATCGATCTGTGGATTATAACAACGCTTCATAGGTGAGTTGAAACTGTTTGTTTTTTGTCTGACAGTCGCGTTTGTTGAACCTGCTGTGGTGGTTGTATCATAAAATGGTCCATATCAATTGAACTGCAAGAAGTGTAGCGTTTGAAACTTACGCTGTTTGAGTTAACCGGTTAAACAACAGCAAATACAGCAGTTGTGTATATATAATCATCAAATAAAAGCTCATGAGGGCCCACGGGTCAGCACGTGGAAGTTTGCCCTCAGGGCTTTCTGCCAGATATCTCTTCATTTTAACCCAAACCATGATCTTTTTCCCAAACCTACCTACCAGAGAAAAGTTTTTTTTGGCAGAAAGCCAGGTAAAATTCCCTCAGCAAATTTAACAGTGTAGCTAACAATGAAATGGTTTCTTTTAAAACCGCTGTGAAGGTTATTTTCCACTTGGTACATTTGAGATTAGTTTTTTTGTTAACTGATATTTCCACACAAATTAAATCAAGTAAAGTTTTAGCAAATTAACTCCTGTAAAACTTCAATTAATAGCCCCAGCACATGCAGTATGTATGGGGTCGGGACGTACTTTCTCATTACATAGCGCCCTGAACTGCACACATTGTAGATTCAAACATTATTTATTCACAACAGTGAAATTACGTATGCATTTCCCTGTCACTGTTATTTTCATGGTGATGTCCTTATCTTTATGATTATTTTGTTCATTTAACCCATTAATGCGCTTGACTGTGCTGTCATCCGTCATTGCGACTTGTGACTGTGACTTTATCTTCCACTGTGCAGAGGATTGTGGGTCAGAATAGCCAGTAAAGCATGCTGACTTGCATATTGCAAAATTTGACCGCATGTAGTAGAACATCCTGTTTTTTTTGGCATAATGCCTTTGACATACTATGCATTGGGACATACTAAATCTATTTCTGGCACACTAAATAGAATGGTTGTATAGGTATTGGAATGCACAGATGGTTCCTCTTGTGCTGGAGGAGCACTTCCTCTGAAATAGGAGTTAAAAAGTCCCTTAAAAACAGCGTTCTAAGAACTAAGATCGTTCTAGTTAAGACACAACAAAAAGACGGGTTCTTAGAACTATGAAAAAGTTCCTCCAGTCTTAAAACATCTTTGGTTTAGCCCTCCCACACCTAACACTTACCTTCTCACTCTCAGTGTCGAGCGCGGACGTGGCCTCGTCCAGGAGCAACACTGTGGGGTTTCGGAGAATGGCTCGGGCTATGGCTATACGCTGCTTCTGGCCACCTGACAGCTGCGCTCCTTTGTCACCTGCCTGAGTGTCGTATTTCTGCTCATACAAACAGAGGGAGAGAGGAAGTGGCACATGATATTGCTATTAAGACCAAAGTCATGACAGAAGCATCCTGTAATCCAGTTTTCATTGTAAATACTTCGTACTGAAGAAATGGTGTGGCAACACTTTATTTTACAAGTCAGTAGTTTCCTAGAAAGAAATTGGTACTAATTACAATGGTAATACAGAGACAGGTCTGAGACTATATGTTAGTTGGGATTTGTTTAGTTAAGTTCATATGCAGTTGATGACTGAGAGTTTCTTGGAAGAACTGCAACATTTAATCTAAAGTAACATATCATAGATTATTTATTAATTATTGGAAAGTGGACTTTCCATATACTTTTACACTTATTTCACATTTTTTGCATGTTCAGCTGAGCTGCTGTGCACTGAATAGAATATTCTCTCAATAAAGAAATGTACTGATTTGAACACTGTGTGTACATTAGTTTACCTGTACCTACCCAGGAAATTATAAAGAAATTATGGATCCGTAAAATGAAGTACCAGGGACACTTCCTCTTGGGCAAATATAGCCCAAACTACTTACCACAGGAGGTAAAACACTAGACATCACTTAAGATAAAAGGCTCGACACCACAAGAGGTAAAAAAAAAAAAAAACCACTAGACATGACTAAAGGTAAAAGGAATACAATCCACTACAGTTAAAACACTAGATATCACTAAAGGTAAAAGACTAGACACCACTAGAGGTTTAAGACTAAATACCACTTAGGGCAAAAGACTAAACATCATTTAAGGTAAAAGACTTAACATCACTTAGGTAAAAGATTACATACCACCAGAGGTAAAAGACTAGACACAACAAAAGGTAAAAGACTAGACACCATTAAAGGTAAAATAATTGACAAAACTAGAAGTAAAAGACTAGATACTACTAGAGGTAAAAGACTAGACACCACTTAAGGTAAAAGACTAATCACCACTAGGGGTAAAAGACTAGAAACCAATAGAGGTAAAACACTAGTTTCCACTTAAGGTAAAAGACTAGACACCACTGGAGGTAAAAGACTAGACATCACTTCAGGGAAAAGACTCAACACCACAAGAGGTTAAAAAAAACTAGACACGACTAAAGGTAAAAGGAACACAGTCCACTACAGTTAAAACACTAGATATCACTAAAGGTAAAAGACTAGTCTCTACTAGAGGTAAAAGACTAGAAACCACTTAGGTAAAAGACTAGACACAACAAGAGGTAAAAGACTAGACACCATTAAAGGTAAAATAATTGACAAAACTAGAAGTAAAAGACTATATGCTACTAGAGGTAAAAGACTAGACACCACTTAAGGTAAAAGACTAGTCACCACTAGGGGTAAAAGACTAGAAACCAATAGAGGTAAAACACTACTTTCCACTTAAAGTAAAAGACTAGACACCACTGGAGGTAAAAGACTAGACATCACTTAAGGGAAAAGACTCAACACCACTAGAGGTAAAAGACTAGACATCACTTAAAGGAAAACACTGAATAATTTTAAGTGTAATTTGGGTGACTAGTCCTTGACTCGTATGATTAAATTACCTTGGCGTGAGTTGTATTGCTTACTGTTGTATAATCCCTGGCACACTGACAGACATTATATCCAGACTGTCTCAGTGAGGGCCTTGAGATGTTGTAAAGATTATAACTGATTGATATAAATCATCACACTGCTCTTTTATTATCATCACAGCAGTTACCTGTGGCAGGTCGTCGATGAATTTGTGAATGTTGGCCGCTCTAGCAGCCTCCTCTATCTCTTCCTTGGTCACGGCGCGGCTGTTGTCTCCGTAGGCGATGTTTTCGGCCAAGGTGCAGTCGAACAGCACGGGCTCCTGGGATACAATGCCTATCTGGGATCTCAACCAGTGGATGTTGAGCTCTTTTGCGTTTCTATTGTCCAGCAGCTGAAGGAGAAAATGTTAGCAGTTATTATTGTAGAAGGAGTGATGGGGCTTGATGTCTAAAACATGCGTGACTGTTTTTATTTTTTGGCCTCTTTTTTTGGTTGCCATAAACTCCTGATTAAAATATCAGGCACTCAGTTTGGAGAAGCAGCAGGAGTACCACAACTTAAGCTAAGCAGTGTACTGCTGTGTATGACGGCAGCAACAAAACGTAATTTAGCCACCTAAAAAAAGTCCCACCTGAAACAAAATCTATATCAGTTAAGTGTGCGTTATATTTGGAATATTTTCACTGCTTTGCCTCAATGTCAGATGGCCTGTTCGGATGGAAGCAGTTAATGGCTTCAGTTTTGTATCTATGCTCTTGTCAAAGCCACCAGACTCCATTGAGAAAAACACTGATTTAACATAGCTGATCACAGGAGCTGCTGATCTACCACGGCCTCAATAAGTAAGTTAGTCTGTGTTATTGTGACTGTGGTAAATTCAAACTTACCCATTTAAACACCAAAATCACACAGTAACACAAACAAACAAACTGATGGAGGCAGCAGTAGACCAGCAGCTCCTGTGATCAGCGATGTTAAATCACTGTTTTTCTCAATGGAGTCTGGCTCTGAGGAGAGCAACAGAACTGCTTCAGTTCTCCAACAGAAATCCATGTCCGACAGCAACCATAAAGCAGGGGGAGGGGGGAGTTTTTGTTTTTTAGTATGTGGAGTGAATTCATGGAGCAGTTTAAATGTGGAGCTCAAATACACCAATTTAAAAGGTATTCAGACGTGATATTCAGGAAATATCGGGTTGAAGAAGGGGTTTGACATTCACTATTTGTTCACAGGGATTACTGTTTACTTTCTCAAACATATACATATATATATATATATAAATATATTCTATTTTTCTGTAATTAACAATGAGAAAAATTAAAATACATTATATTGTATAATATAATAAATAAAATTAATATATTCATACTTTGTATAAGTCACATGTTCACTTATTTAAATATAAAAGGACAGCAGGACAAGTTTTATATATATATTTTCTATTTTTCTGTAATTAACAATGAAAAAAATAGTAAAAAAATAAATATATATTATATGATTTAATATAATAAATAAAATTAATAAATGCATACTTTGTATAATTCATAATATATTTATTATTCATATTCATATTTATTTTTCTGTGAGGCAAAGACACTTGGTATTATATATATCCAAGTCATGGAAAATTTGTCATTTATATATATATATATACTAAGATGTGTTTTTATAAGATAGATATTTGGTAATTACTATCACATACATAAACATTTTTGTGTGACAAAGTTTAAAGGTAATAACAATGGTATATTTAGAAAAGTCTTAGGTATTGGTTTATCTACATAAGGGAACTGTCTGTTTCAATTCACTCAGTGACTTATGGAGAAGGGGTGTGATTTAATAAGTTTATACTTCCTCTCACTTCTTTTAGGGTGTGTAAATCAAAGTAACTATACGCTGACAATTGCTTTTCATTCTGCTTTTCATCATTTGTAAATACTGTTTTTTTCTGTCTGTCTGCTTGTTTGTAAGTTCATGTCTTTTTTTGTTTTTTTTGTTTTACACGTTCGAAAAAAATATCAAATGTGAGCTGTGAGGGCCTTTTAAAATAGTGACCTTGTCATAACGTGAGAGACCAGGAGATAGCAATAAATACTCTTTACACTCTCAGACGACTGTCAGCAAAACCAGCAATCCCATCGTGATAAAATGAACTGGTCAGTGCAGTAAAGATAAACACACACGCTACACAGGCCTCACGCAGTCTCTAGGTCCCTGTCTCCGAGTACAGTGCTGTAAAGCAGCCATAAACACACCGGTGAGCTAACCATTAGCTAGATGACAGTAGGTGAAGAGGCACGTGTTAGTGTACACAGAGCGTGGGTGGAGCTGCTCACCACTCTCCCCTCTCTGGGGTCGTAGAAGCGCTCCAGCAGCTGGATGGTGGTGCTCTTTCCACAGCCGCTGCTCCCAACCAACGCCAGAGTCTCTCCCTTGCTCACCTTCAAGTTCAGCCCTTGGAGGATGGGCACCTCAGGGCGGGAGGGGTAGTTAAACTTAACACCCTCAAAGTGCACGTTACCATCAAATTCCTCCTGCGGTTTTAAGAGATGACACAGGGGAGTGATATGTTAGCATGTGTGTAAGAGCTGTGTTGTATGTGACATGTTTAGTGTGTGTGGGGTTCTGTTATGTACCGGTGACTCTCCCTCATGTGACAGATTGTCAATGGCGGGTTCTTTCTTCAGCAGCATCATCAGGTGGGCAGCTGAGATTTTGGCCTTGGCGTAGTTTGGAGCAAAGGAGTTGGCCTCTCCGAGAGCCATGGCACCGTACAGAACAGCCGCAACCACACTGGAGAGGAAGTCAGATGCACGTTAGTTTGACCTTTCACAGTTACTACTCAACAGAGCGTTACACGTGATTACATAACACTGAGATAACATGGGCCAATGACAGCTTAATCTCTGTGTCAACATCACGTGTTTGTAGGTGTTCATATGTGAAAAGAAACACCATTTCCTTTTTTGTCCCCTAACTACACAAGCCATTCTGTTGAGTTCAGTTTGCCGTCATGTCATGATGAATTGGCTCATGTGTTTACACCTTTAAATACAACAAATGAAGGGGTGTTGTGTTTGCAGCTCACAGGTGAAAGGTGCACAAGTCATCATCATAATGTTGTGTTGAATCTGACTCATGGACTGTTTTGCAAATTAATAAACTTTTACATGCCACTTGCATAATTTTTTGTTAATGAAGAAAAGATAAAATAGTGAATAGAGTTCTATCAAATGTTGAATGGATGAAGATAATTCACTTTTACATTTTAGTCACCCAACGTTCCCAGTATCTCCTTTTATTTGTTCCCCTTAATTGATTCCAACTTAGATTTAACATTTTTAAAGGGCCAGTGTGTAAAATGGGTTGAAAACAGTGACATCAGTGGTCAAATTCTAGATTGCAGGGCTCACTCGCTCACCCCTCCCGTCGGGTAAATGACGGTGGTCTCGTAGGGACAAAAAGCCTTGCGCAGACACCAGTTTTTCAGCAGTAGGTCTATCTAGCAACGAGGTGAATATTTATTTAGAAATCTAAACCATGTTACGATATTGTAATGAATCCCTCACGAGCAGGAGACCAGAGTAGCGTTCGGGAAAGAGGCCAGTTTATTTGAGCACTCCAAAAAACTCCAGTTACACTCCAGGGGGTAAAAGACTCCGTCCCAAACTCTGACTCTTCTAGCGTAACACACACACTTCATATACACATACTCGTTTACAGTACCTAGCGGGTACCCCCTCCCCTCTCTGCTCCACCAATCTCCAGCCCGCACACTGACTGACAGCGTAGCCTGTAAACAGAGCTCAGCTGTTCTGGACGACTTTGAACACGATTTTGAAGAGTTTCTTGTAGCGGACACAGACCCAGAGCCATACCTGTTTGAGCCGGAGCATACAGATGAGGAACTCCATGTGTTGGATGCTGAGCGGGCGAAAAGAGAGGCTGAATCCTCCGCTCCCATTTTGCTGCACAGAATACCAT
>NC_065511.1:33500435-33549474 GCF_006386435.1 Epinephelus moara | reverse complement strand
GTACATACATGGCGGCGCAAGATGGCGACCTCTCTAAAGCAAGGCCCTTGCTATATATATATATAAAAGCATAATTATAAGGCTACGAAAACCAAACGAATTTTATTTTATAGCGATTATACACTTGTATAAACATATTAATGGGTAGAATATTCAGATTCAGATTTGACAATAAACCATGCCAAATATTACACACTGGCCCTTTAAGCAACATGGCTTTCGGGTTGTTGGTCCACTTGTATAAACATATTAGCTTCCATGACGTAGCTTCCATGACATCACCCATTGGTTTGTGAACCACAGCAGAGTCAGAGGGAGCTTGGATCCTCCCAATGAGACATGAGCTCCTCTGAAAACATGACTTGACAAAAGCTGCAGTTCCTTGAATGGCCACTTGAGGCTGGCTCCAAAACAGAGTAAATCCCCATAGACCCCCATGTTAAAATGCCCAACTTAACAGCAGAAATAAACATATTTATAGCCTGGTACAAAGAATGGTTTTGGTCTCTATAGCTACTTTCAACATTTATAATGACTGTACAGGGAGTCAGTTTTTTCTTTTTAACTCCCCCGTTTACATTTTATCAAAGTTAGACATTGTTTAAGGGTGGGGCCGCTTGAGTGACAGGCCGTCTGTAAGGCCTACTCGCAGCCTACGAGTCAAATTCAAATTCAACTTCACTCATCCACAGCTCCAACCTTTCGTCCAAACATGGTCACTACTTGCTCCAAAAAACCAGGATGGCAATGGTCAAAATCCCAAACTCAAGTCTTCAGAACAACAGTCCACAAACCAATGGGTAACGTCATGGTAGCTAGGTCATCTAGCTTGCATCACCATTAAAGCGTGGTGGCACAATATCAGAAATTTCACTCACTCTAACTAAATGATCAGAAACTTCAGATGTGCGGACATTACGCAAGTAGGCCTACATGCTTGCAGCTTTGAATGTTTCTTTGCAACAAAATTCTCAGGCGGCCCTCTCTTTGAAGGTTTACAACATGTGTTTGTGTATTGTTCCATGGGCTGAAGAGTTAATATTTCTGTGTTTTATAGTTTTATGCTCCTTCAGAAGCTCAGTGTGTGACCTTTGGACTTTCTCTGTGTGCAACAGGTAGAAAATAAGTGAAGGTGGAGGCTCCTCTCAACAATGACACTGAGTTACGTCAGAATCCTAAAACACGTGCGTGTCTGGTGGATTGTGTTATTAAGTCCTCTGGGTTCACAGTTAACACATTCACAGTGGCCCCTCACATACTTCAGGCCGGGGTAATGATTAAAAGCCATATAAACAGCCTCTCCCCCCAACAGAAATGCTTTGCTGATATTCCCTGCTGAAACCTACGAGTCCACGCAAACTGTTTATCTTCCCTATCATAAACTGGAACTCAATCTCTTGATTAAGAGACAAGACAAAGTCATGCTGTGTGTTAACTCACAGAAACACTCCCTCGACATCCATCCTTCCCTCCTTAATGAGCCAGGCTCCAAAGCGGAAACAGCCTGCATAAGCAAAGTAGATCATGGCCTGGCTGAAGGAGAAGGTAATACCATGGACATGGGCGCTTTTCTGGGAGTTCCTGTACAGAGAGATATAGAGAGGTGTCATGAGAGAGAGCACTCCTCAAAACAATCAAATTTCATTAAAATACATATATAGTTTTTGTTCGGATCTGTGTTTTAAAAAAATCGAATTTTCCGTACTTGAATGGTATTTCAAGGTTTTCCTGATACAAAGACTCAAACTTGGGCTCTCTGTTAAGAGAGACAACAGTTCGGATATTCTCGATGGCCTCCGTAGCAATCTGTAGAGACAAACCATACAAACATCATTACATATCACGAGGTCCATGTTTTAACAACTGGTGCTCGTCCTTGGAGAGCCCCACACTGAATCCCCACCTTTCCAGACTTCTCCAGCTCCCTCTTGTCTTCAGCAGCATTTCCAGTGAGTGCCTTCATCTCCACAGCTCCAGCCAATGCCATGACAGGCACCACAGACAGGATGAGCAGGGTCAGCTCCCAGCCGTACACAAAGGAGATGATCAAACTGGTGCCCATGTTGGCTATGTTCTGGGCCAGCGTGGCCATACGCACTCCTGTGGCCTGAGCAGATGTGGAAGACGGGAACAAAGCAGATGACAAGATCACAGTTTTTTCTGATTCACTGGTCAAATAGCTTTGTTAGGTACTAGATGTCTGTCGATAGTGCTGTAGCTAAATTCCTCTTTGATAAAGCTTTTAGTTAGGGCTGGCTCAGGCTTGCTTTGAACCAGCCCCTAGTTAGGCTGCCTAGTCTGCAGGGGGACTTTTGGAGGATACACTGAGCTGGCAGTTTTCTTGGATTGGGGTGGCATCTGCTGCCGTGATCCTGCTTGATGCCCACAGATATTATTATTAGTCCTTCGTCCATTATTATTATTGTTTTCATTACTAGGACCGTACCTGACTCAGAATTATATCAGTCGAAGATTTGGCTGTTCGATTCAAATATGTTAAAAGGAAGCTTTTCCTTGCCACCGCCGCACAACAGACAAAAGTAATTAGAAAATTCCTTTGAGTAGTTGGCTCATTGTATGATCTAGATGCGCTCTATCTGTAAAGTGTCCTGTGATCACTTCTGTTATGATTTGGTTTGACCTGAGTTGTGTGTGCGCACGTGTGTGATAGCTGGTGAGACTTACCCCTTGCACTTGGGCAGCGTCTGTGGCCAGTCTGGTAGTAAGCGCTCCGACACTGTTTTTAGGGTCGTCAAACCAGCCAAGGTCCTACAAGAAAACAGGGATTGACTTTTTTTTGGTAATGAAAATGAATAGCTAACATAAACTGAGAGTTAAAAGGCTTTTAAAACACTGCAGCAATCAGAAATAACCAGGCCCCCAGGAATGCTTGGCCTTGAGGCAAATTTTTCCCAGTGGCAACTCGGGGTATTGCAAGGAAAATCCCATCAAAAGGCATTTTCCCCATTACCACCATTATAAAAATGACATCTGTAAAACTGTTGACAAGACACCTCGAACTTTAAACAAGATAATTTATGACTCTCTCTGTTATGAATTGATCACTGGAGGTTTAAAATTTGAAATTTTCCTAAAGCCGAGAAAAACATTGTAAAAATCTGTGGTGTCTTAACAATGTTAAGTCTAAGAGCAGAGAGGTAACTCGTAGGCGGGGCCTGGAGAGAAACACTACTGTGCATATTCAGTGGAATGAATACCGCAGAACTAAACCCAGAAGCTCAAAACTTTATTTGGCATATGAGACAGGCGAGCAGCTCCATTGGAATGAATACGAGCCATCTTGGCGTCCGATCTGGGTATGAAAATAAATCTATGGAAATAATATTTTGAGCTTGAGTGCCATATTGTTCTGACTTCTACTGTATTAAAACCATTTAGCTTTTGACCATCTTTGGGTGGCTGTGGCTCAGAGGTACAGTGGGTCCTTCACTAATTAGAGCCGGAAGATCAGCGGTTCAATCCCCAGATATCCTTGAGCAAGATACTGAACCCCAGTTTGCTCCTGGTGGCTGTTCCATCGGTGTGTGAGTGTGTTAAAAACTTAGTAGCAGGTGGCACCTTGTAAGGTAGCCTTGACCACCAGTATATAAATGTGTGTTTGAATGTGACTCGTAATGTAAAAAAAAAAGCGCTTTGAGTGGTCAAAAGACTGGAAAGGTGCTATATAAGTGCACATCCATTTACCACCTGAAAACCTTATCTCTCTGTAACATCAGACTTTACAAGATAATCAACAAAGTTTTAAAAAAACACAACATTATTAGTTATTGTTTATTAAGAACTCAATATCTGGAGAAGCTCAGCCCTGACAGAGAGATAACAGAGGTGAGGAAAAAGAGGGTCGAAACCATGACTCTGTTATTACTAATTTAGTTCCCACCCTGTGAAGGTCTCACATTTCAGTTGGTAACACTCACCTGTCTCATCATGGACTTAAAGGCCCCGAGTCTCAATTTGAGGGTCAGAATCTCTCCAGATTTACCAAAACAGAAGCCCTGTTAAGAGTTTAGACAGACAGAAAACAGAAGACATGAGCACACCTGGACATTGACGTGAACTTCTATGACTAAATGCCACGTGTGTTTTTACTGCAACACTATCATCTGGGTAAAGAAAGGAAATTTGTTTATTAGCTTTCTTGCTGAGAGACAGATGAGAAGTTTGATGTCTGTCCAGTTAATATACAGCACCCAGAGGACGGTTAGCTTAGCCCAGCACAAAGACTGGAAACAGGGGGAAACAGCTAGCCCAGCTCTTTCCAAAGTTACTTGTTTTTACATTTGTCCTTTGAACCGACTAAACAAACAAGACACAATTTGTTAATTAGTGAGCTTTAGAGGTGCACTTAAGCTTATTTATGCTGAGGTTTCCAAGGTCCAATGTTCCCCAGCTCTGCATTCATTTATTATGACATTAGGTTTAGGTTAGGTTAGGGGACTAAAATCATGACTCTGAGAGTGATGAAATTGTGCTGGCACAGGTCAAAATATAGTTGCTCTTTCTGTTGAATGACAGTTCCAAAATTAATTGTGGCCTAAGAACTTAAAATCTTTTATAAGAATGAAAGAATAAAAAAACAAAACAATTAGGGAATGAAAAAGGGCTAACAAAGGATTAGAAAAGAGATCTAGGGCAAGGTTTACTTCCCATCTCCAGTCAGGTTAAGGTTAGGAAAGAGGTCGAAGGTCAGGTTAAGGTGAAAATTAACTAACTATTCTTCTCTCCAAACAGACCTGCAATCTTTCTCATCAGTTATAATCTTACTTCTTGGTCTATTTATGGTTCTTTATCTGATATGTCTTATGTATTGATAGTCAGAGGACACCAAGGCTATCTTAGAGACAGAGAGTGACAAGAAAGTGGCAGGAACACATATGAAGGGTTGATATGAGTTAACAGAATATTGAACTGGGAAACATAGGACCCTGGGAACACAGATACGCTCCTGACAGAGCCAGGCTTCCTGCAATCTCAGAACCCATCCACTATTGTCTAATGACGATGAAGACTCTAGGGGCGACGGCCAATATCTTTGGCTGGGCTGGTGTAGCCAGCAGATATCTGGGCACCAGACCAAGCACCGCTCAAATATCTGCATATAAATTCAGCTGAGTTGCAGGTGACACCATCCGTCGACTTGAGTCGAGCTCAGACTGCCAGTTCACACCACTTTTCTCTGCAACGTTCTAAAACAGTTTAATCTCGTCGCAAATCAAGAAATTAAAGAAGTCTATTTTCCACAACATCAAACTATTCCTCTGAAGGCAATAAACACACCAACAAAACAAATGTACGTCAAATTCGTGTGTGTGTGTGTCTGTACGCGCTTACCTGTAGAAACATGGCGACAAAGCTTATAGCTCCAATAGCAACAAACATCAGAGAAAAGAATCCAGTTTTTCGCCTCACAAACTCTGTATCTGGGTTTGCAAACACCTGAAAGGAGAGGGGGGGGGGGGGACACCTTCTACAACATCTGACAAATATTGCAGTGAACATGAAGCAGTAAAGTAACTTGTGGTACACAGATAATGTGAGTTACATACAGTGATGATCTTGGAGAAGATGACAGCGAACAGTGGCTGCATCACGCCGTTGATGATGGCACAGATGGTCCCCACCAAAATGTACGGCCACTCAGGAAGGTTGAGACGCATCACTTCAGAGAACGACACGGGTGGAGCACTGTCATCCTACAGACAGAGGGAGAAAGAGCTGAGTCACACCTCCTTTCCCTGTGCCTCTCTCCCTTTTTTCAGGAATAGATTTTTCACTGTAACAAAACCCGTTAAAGCCTGAAAAAAGAAAATCTCTCAGCCCCGTTAAAAGCCTGTTTTGACATCTAATGATATATGAATTTCAGGTAATAGTGGTGTTGACCAAGCCACTCAAACCCCAGAGATGTTGCAACACAGCTCACCTCCTCCTTATTTCCATCCTTGAGCTTTTCTTTCTCTTCTTTCTCTCCCACTGAGCTGGTAAAGGAGGAGCCCCTAGTGGACTTCCTCCTGCGCAGAGAGGACCGAGAGGGGGTCCTGACTAAGCGGCTCTTCTCCCCATCTGCAGACAGCTCAAACTCTGCCTCTTCCAACTCCTCCAGTTCCTGAAAGGTCTGCGGCAGAAAGCGACGGGAGGAAACCACAAACACAAACAATGTCAAAGACTGAACATTATGAAAACTCCCCTTGTCTTCCAGACTGCCCAAATGGTGCGTCAAAGTGTTTATGTGTGTCTATGATACCTGCATGGTGACCAGTGTATGGTAGACTCCTTTCTCTTCCATCAGTTGGCTGTGAGTCCCCTGCTCGGCAACTCGACCTTTTTGGAAGCCGGCAATGACGTCAGCATTTCTGATGGTTGAGAGGCGGTGGGCAACAACTATGGTGGTACGACCCAGTCGGACCTGCACACAAAGATGTGTTCGAGTTTTTGTTTCAATGCTTACATTTACAAGAATGAGCTAAACTTGTACATGTTTGCAGTTGACATGCTTTAATAATAGTGATAAAACTAAAAGTCTACGGCTGGCAGCTTTATGGCTCATTAATACTCCCATTTATAGGCTACTCCCTTTATGAATGAAAATAGATAGGTCAGTTTCAAATGTTGTAAACATCCCTGCCCTGATAAGTCTATGCGTCCTTTATGATGGCCTAGATACAGTCAATAAATACTAGAGGGCAGTCAAAAGTTTCATACAACAACAAATGAGGCGACGGTGGAGGAGGTTGTAATATTATACCCTTAAACAGAGGCAGCGTTGTAGACAGTGGTGGTCTGTGTGGCCGTTAAGTACGTGTCAATATGTGGACAGAGAATTCTTTTGACTATTTTGACTATAATATATTACAGATTCGTTCGGTTCCACTATAATTTACATTGATTTGTCGTCTCCTGCAGTCTCGCTTAAGCTAGCTAACACTGCCTCCACAATCCGGTGGTACTTCTCTCTTTTGTTTGTATCTGTAAGCTCTCTGAAAACATGCACAAATGTGGACAAATGAACACAGAGTAGGGACAGAAGGCTCCGTCCATCTTTGTATCAAACATTGAGCATAAATGAGCCCTTAGGCACAGTGGTAGTGCTTTGAGCTTAATGCTAACATCAGCATGCTAACACACTTACAATGAAAATGCTAACGTGGTGTTTGCCATCTTCACCATCTTAATTTAGCAAGTTAGTATGGTTACAATTGCTATTTAGCACTAAACACTAATGCTGTGCTCACTCTACGAGCAGCACAGCAACAGGATACATGTCATTTTAAGTGGAAGCCGGTGACATGAAGCTACAGACTGACGCCCGACATGTGTTGCTGCTGACGTTAGTGAAGTCCTACAAACGAAACTTGAGCTGGCCTACTTTATCCAGCAATCCATTGACGCGTTAAAGCGTCAACTAATTGTATGTTTTTGTTTCCAGCTGTGGTACTGTGTTGTTTAGCTAACTTAGCTGATGCTATGCTTCCTTTCTACGCATTGCGGTGCACACAGCGATGCAATGGGGTGGCAGCAGGAGGCCGAAAGTGAGGGAACTGATTGATCGCATCAATATTTCTATGACTTAATACAAACTTTAGATGGAGTTCAGTTGAGGTGCATTGTCGCAAGTAGCAGACACCCAAGCCCGTGATGCCGTAACTATGTTAATGCTTGAGCAACAGTTCCATGGCGACTGTGATAACGTAGCTTATCGCGCCTTTGCGTTATTGCTTGTAGGGTGAACATAGGGTCAGGGGGATTAGAATGCCATTATAGAGTGCTGCAGGAATTATGTTTATTTGTAGACAAACACGAAAGTTAAGATCGCCATCGGGATTTTTTCATTTGATTTTGGATTACTGCAGAAAATAAGCTCTGTGGCAAATATTTGTTCAAAAACCAGTAGTGCTGGACAAATTCAAATTTGGCTTGCTGGTGGTGTTAGTGGGAAAGTCAGAGCATCACAAAAGTCCTTGCATCTTATAGGTGCCATGGATATATGTACTTTATTTTATGGATATCCATCAAGTATTTGCTGAGACCAAGGAGCAGCTCTGGAGGTGATTTTACTGCAATCACCACACTCAATATTGCGGTATCACATGGCGCACGCTGGCAGCCCAAAAATACTTTTTACCATACATACATTAGAAAATAAATGTCTGTAAAATTGTGAATTTATTTGTTGAAATTAAGTTTTGTATAATCAGAATTTGGTCCATAACCTCCAATAAAATTTGGGTCTAAAGCAGCTGTATGATTATGATATTTAATCCCATTCTTGTGTGTGAGGAGCCGACAGGAAGTAAACTGCCTCAGCCAAAGGAAGTCTATTTTTGCTCTACGGGCCAGAGACAGCATGAGGAAGTCTGCAGAAGCTCTGATGGAAATGAATGGAACACAATCTTGGAACGCAGTCTCCAGTTTTTCTTAATTCATCCATAGCCGAGAGAATTCACTACAAACAAACTTGTTAGTGGCGCTAGAGGAAAAGGCTCAGGGGATCACTGAAGTCAGAAGGGTTCAGCCTCTGGGGACCATGAATGTCTGTACAAAATTTCATGGTAATCGATAGATATTTCAGTCTGGACCAAAGCGGTGGACCGACCAACAGACAGACCAACATTTCTAAACCTGTGCCATTAGTGTCACTAAAGAAAGCAATAAACTAAAGTACTCCTTGTTGTAGTAAGTGTATTTTAACTGTGTCAGATTCAAAGTGCAAAGTAAACCCTACAGTTGTGTTCTGAATGAGGTGTAGAAGTACCTTGTCGAGTGCAGCTTGTACAATAGTCTCACTCTCAGCATCAAGAGCAGATGTGGCTTCGTCCAACAGCAGAATTTTGGGGTTGCGGACTAGAGCTCGAGCAATTGCAATCCTCTGCTTCTGTCCTCCACTCATCTGAGTCCCTCGGTCTCCGACCATTGTCTCAAACTTCTGCTCAACAAGAGTTAGATATTAGTAAGTGGTTGACGTAGTTCTTGATAAGCACAGAGGACAAGAAGTCATAAATACAATCATACATCAGGAAGGTTCATGATGAAGTCGTAGGCATTAGCCTCCTTGGCAGCTTGTTCAATCTCCCACTGCGTCACATCAAGTCGGCCATATCTGATGTTCTCAGAGATGGTGGTGGCAAAGAGGATGGGCTCCTGACTCACCACTCCAATCATGTCTCTCAGGTAGCGGACATTAAGAGAACGGATGTCGTGACCGTCAATAGTCACCTAAAATGCAGGAGTCAAACAGACACAGAACGTTATCGACATCTAAACACAACAATGCATATTTGAAATGGCATCTCCTGTTGTTGATAAAGAATAGTGTTTTTTAACTGCTCATTTAGAGTCCACCAAGGATATGATGACAAATACTGAATTAATCTTTTGAATGAAGTGGTTTAGAAATCATATCATAATCAGAAATCACTTACAGATCCTTCCTGAGGATCGTAGAACCTCTGCAGCAGCTGGATCGTGGTGCTTTTACCACAGCCGCTGCTACCCACCAAGGCTATGGTCTGTCCACTCTTCACACTCAGACACAAGTTATTCAATATCTACAAATGATAACAATGTCAATAATGAGATACAGGATGAAGTACTGTCATGTGTCTGTTTTAGAGTTCAGTAAAAGTGGCTATGTGGAAGTACCTGGACGTCTGGCCTTGAGGGGTAGCTGAAGAAGATGTTCTGAAACTCTATGTTTCCTGTGATGGAATCAGGCTTGAAGCCCTCCTCTGAATAGCTGTCGATGGTGGGTTGCTGTTGAGACAAGAGTTAATGAAGTATTTCACGTCAGGAAAGATGGTCTTTTCATTAAACTAGGCTGTCTATGCAGTGGAAAGACACAAATACTTTTGAAAATGGTGCAAAATGACGAGGGAAAACAGAGGTAAAGGGCTGTGGCGTTCGCTTTTGCTCAAGAGGTAGAAAACCTACAACTACCAGAATGCACAGTGCCGCACCAGACCAATAAGCACTCCCGCTGGTAGGTGACATAATGCAATGGCGGCTGGCTGGTAGCAGCGGTAACAGTAAGCTAAAACATGTTTGTGAAAAAATTTAGGCCAGAAATAGGCAGCGCAGTAGCAGAATTTTGGTTTATCAGCACTTATCAGTTTTAACATTCAATCTCAATTTTTTCAGCCACCGTTTTCAGTATGCAGAAAATAGTATGGCGCCCACTTCCTGTTCACAAACTCTCGTGATTACAGCTAAACAGGGCACTAAAATATGTTTTGTAAACATTGTAGGTGAGAAACAGGCAGTATTGTAACAGAATCTTGGTTTATATTTGATCAAATATAAACCCTAATGTTAAAACTAGGGCTAGTTTTAACATTTGATTGGAGTTTGGTCTGAGTCTGAGACAGAGAGGGCCGGGTCTGCCACAGCTGGTTGAAAACTGGTGAAGTTTCCCTTTAACTATATTTTGACTTCTAAAAGCTCAGCTCAGTTTGTAGTTCAGCCACAGTTGGATAAAGAACCTGATCGTTATCACAACCTCAGACAGACAATGGGAGGAAGGCTGTTAGCTCTCAGTGTGACTGCGAGCGTATTTACTCTAAAAAGGCAAATGTTTTTTCTACAGCTCTTTTGTGCTTTCACTGCTTCTCTTGGTGTACTGTTTCATGTCAGTCTTTGAGGCCTCACCCTTCTGTGTTTCAGACTAGACAATAAAGCACCTTTCATGATCAAACGTCACCAAGACATAAAAAAGACACAATCTAATAGTAATTAATAATAATAATAATAAAAATATCATGAATCTGACGGGAAGTTTTCTCAGAAACAAATTTAAGGAAAACCTGAGATGATATTGGTAAATGAAGTGCAATGACTTAGGCAAATTCTTTGTTGTACTACTATTTTAAATGTTGAAAAAAAAGAAGAAGAAAAAGGCAGAGCCGAGGGCAGAACAATACTGGGAAATACCTGGCATTTCTTGGCAGCTGTCCTTGCAAATTTTGTGTTTCTCAAACAGCATGTGGGATTCCCATCGTGTCAAGTTTGAAACTTTTTGCATGAAATACATGAGCCTCATATGCATCGCCTTGTACCAGTTTCAGCCATGCCGTGAAATGTTGGTTAAATAGCACGTTTTTGTTGACTGTGCACTCCCCCATGCCCTCCAGGGTAGAGTGACAGCTTGCTAACAGACAGTGGATCCTCTGCTCTGAGCATCCAGGTTGGAAACAAAATAACTGTTATTGGTTCCGGTAAATTATTTCAAAAATATAGATGTTACCAATTAAAAAAAACAATCATAAAATCCTACTTCCCATGTCTCAAACAATTTTAAAACTATCCAAGGACTGATTTTAGACAAATCAAACACGGGCTTCACGTCGGCCACTGTGGCTCTTCTAAACACTTGGCACATGGGAGAAGTTCCAGTTCTGCAAACTCACCACTGGAGCCACAAAATCCTACACACTAGACCTTCGAGACTTGTTAAGGATCAGCGTGAACCCTGTGCAGTCTCTTTCAGTTTTGAGCTTGGAGCATGGGACAACTAAAATGCCCTCAGGGAAGATTTCACACTTCTTCAGTTTTGCTTGAGGCTGTGTACTAACTACTTATTTTTGTTAATGCGCAAACAGATGTTATATTCGCCCACTTATTTGCAGAATACAACATCCTGTAGCTGTGCCTCTAAACTAACTTAAGTGTGTTGTCAATGTGAAAGACTAACAGGTGCACTGTAAACTAAACACAGGCCCGTCCCAGAATAGCAAGAGACGAGAATGTCTAACATTCCCCTGGAAGTGGTTCCCTTAAACGAACTGGTTATGCTGCATGTTCCTATAAGTATATGGACTAGTTTAAATACACTGATGGTAGTCATAGACATGCATGATGAGAAGCTGATGTACGTGTGTGACAGCAGTGCGATTTTTGAAAAATTGAGACCTTGTTTAACCTCACGGTACACTTGCAGTAAGTTCAGGAAGGGGAGAGCCACAGCTGTGCAGTATAAACCAAATGACCTGACAGCAGGTGCTCCAATTAGAGTAAAATCCAACATCTCTCACTCCAAGTTGTCGGCTGCATCAAAGCAGCTTCCCAGAGCGCCAGAGTGCAGTGGTGCGTGCTCAGTAATGCAGCCGGACAACTGTCCAGCAGCAAAAAGGTCTAAATCAAATCTTTTGACGTGTGTGTATTAGGGGAAAATGTTGCATTCCTTACACGTTCAATAATGCTGTACACTTTATGTGCAGCTCCCCTGGCGCTGTCAAAGGTCTGGAAGTTAGGAGCGGTTTGTCCCAAAGTGAACACTCCAATAAGCACGACGAAGAACACCTGAAGACACACAAATCACAGTAAGCTGTAGCAACCTTCTTTTTTAGTGTCTCTTTATGGTTAAAGGGAAACAAATCACTAGAAATTCTGTCATGAAGTGTCTACTCACAGTGAGTACAGTTCCAATTGTGTACTCCTTACTCAGGATGAGTGTACTTCCGTACCAGAAGGCCAGTGCATAAGACAGGTAGATCACCATGAAGGTGAAGCCCATGGCCAAGTTAGCAGATAGCGCCTTCTTTATTCCAACGTTCTTTGCATCCTCCAAGTTCTTATTATATCTGTGGTGTAACACGCATACAAGCATGAGTGTTAGCTCAATGGAAACAAAGTTAAATAGAAATTAGATTGTGGTGACAACACGGCCTTTTGGCATCAACAAATGTCACATCAGTAGAAAACAGTAATCTAATTCTATGGGCTTTTGATCTTGTTGTAATTTAAGGGCAACACTTTGAATTTGGATATTCCAACACTGATCTTCAGCTACAAGGTGACTAACCATACCTAGAAACTACTGATATGCTGTAGCTCAGCCAGTTTTACGTGTTATTTATTTACTATCCAGCTTGTTTGGCATTAACCCTATAAAGCCCACAGGGCCGCTGGCAATCCCAGCTGACATTCCTGTTTTAAAGAGGCTGTAGAGGGCTGAGTTTTAAAGCTACAGTGTTGATACTGGTATCATATGAAACAAGAAGACCCATAGAACTGACAATTTTAGCAGCAAATCTGTGTAACAAATGGTATCAACCCCAAAGTTGCTGGAACAACTTATGAGACATAATGGAGCATTGGAATGGCTATCCTATACTTCCATCATGAAGCCTGTATACACTCTAACCTTTCAGTCTGAATAGGCTCCTAAGCACAACACAATGTTCATTACAGATTTGTGACTAGAAGAATTTGACACACAGTGCTGAGCTGCATCTCAAATTCTCTTCAGGTTCCCTGCTTTCAAATGATGTAAACCACTTCTACGTGGTACACACTGCTGACCTGCTATTGCCCCTGCCCCCCCCTAAAAAAGTCAGATATTGGGTTGGTTTTAGAGGGTAAATACCTATCTTTGTTTTTAGGGATGCACAATAATATCAGCACATCGGCTTTAAAATTAACTCTCAGAATTGGCCAACAGGCTTTTTCTTATTTCACACAATGAATGAATATGTATTGTGTTTCATGTCTTAATCTGCTGGTGGGCACTCACGATAAGAGTATGCATGCATAACATGATGTTGATTCCACTACAGAAGAGACTTGATAATCTCTTAAATCAGGTGGGGGAAAAAGTGGATATGTCGATATGTCGAAGTTGCTATAGATCGGAATTTCGCATATCGGCAAAAATTCCAATATCGTGCATCCCTATTTGGTTTTTAATGTCCCTGGTTTGTCTTTTGTAAAACCTATTGTATTCCATCTTTTTGTATGAAATGTGCTATACAAATAGTTTTATTATTAGTATTATTATCACAGATCTGCAAATGAAAACACTCAATATTTACTTTGAGAGAATCAGTGTCATTATATCCACATCACAATAAGCTGAAAATCAGCAGTGGACCACCTATACCTTTACATACAGTATATATACACACTGTACCTGGCGATTTCTTTTTCCTGACCATTGAAGGCAAACACTGTCCTGATAGCAGAGAGCACCTCCTCTGCCACAGCTCCAGCTTTGGCATATGCAGTCTGCTCTTTAGAAGTGAAAGTCGCCAGCACCTGTTTTGACCAAAAAACGTAATGTTATTAAGAATACCTGTGAGGGGCTAAGAGAAATGTGGAAAGATGGACAAAGAGATGGTGGACTTTAAAGGTACAATGTGTAAGTATGGCTGGAAATGGATGTATGAAGAGAACTGGATACAACGTTGGAGCCGGGACCCAGTTGATTCCTATGAAAGTTGCTCAGTGACACATGAAGCAAAAATAGTTCCACTTTCCATTTATCCAGTCGTATGATCAATTCTTCCCAAACACATGTATTTTCACTAAAAGGTTGTAGCCTTTGCCATTACATTAAAAAAGCCTGATGTTAGCAGGTGTTGACGGGTTTGTTGTGCGGTGAAAAAGGGGCTTTAGACTGGTAAGTAAAATCCAACGTTGGCCATTTAGCTAAATTAATCTTCAGTGTAAGTAAGGACATTCCAAATGGCGGCAGTATATGATTTTGGTAGAGCTGTTATCTTGCTACTGTGGTCTTGCTAAAACTGAGCTCAGCAGGTTTGTAACTTAAGCTACAGGCTGATGTCACACATGAATATTTCGACTGGCTCTCAGAGTTTCAGCAGCTTATTCTGAATTGTGCGTATTCTTGCCCTGCTGTTAGTAGTTAGCTTTTTTTTAATATGACTGATGACTGTAAATTTAGATTTCATGGACCCAGAGGCAAAGCGGTGAAATGCTGACCCCTATTTCTTTCCTACACATTGCACCTCTAAAAGAGAGGAAGAGAAAGAAGATGGAGAGACACTCACCTTTGAGAAAAGTGCGGCTGAAATGCCCAGCAAAGGGCTCACAGCCAGGATGACCAGAGTGAGTTTCCAGCCTTTGATGAAGCCGATGATGAAGGATGACAATAAACTGGCGATAGCATAGACAAGCTTCCCAGCCTTGTCGCCAATACCCTCTTGGATCTTGTAGATATCACTGCACACACAAATAAAAACACCAGTGATCTTCAGAGTACTGCAACATTTATCTATCTATCTGTTATGGGTATTTTTCACTTACACTGACCCAAATGGGGAATCAGTTATTTGAGAAAATAGTAAATGGACTGGACTTGTACAGCACCTTTCTAGTCTTCCGACTACTCAAGGCGCTTTTACACTACGAGTCACATTCGGCCATTCAACCACTGGTGGCCAAAGCTGCCATACAAGGTGCTACATGCTACTCAGTAACCATTCACATGCTCTCACACACTGATAGAACCGCCATCGGGAGCAATTTGGGGCTTGCCCAAGGATACTTCGACATGCGGACTGGAGGAGCATGGGATCGGACTGCCGATCTCGTTTCCTCTGATCCGCAGCCTCCCCAAAAATGATCAGCAAATTTTGAATCAAGAATTGGTCGCAGCTCTACTTTACGCCTGCACATAAAATAGAGTGTGTGACTTGTCTGTTACCCACTCTGTGAGACGTGTGTTGAGCTCTCCCGTCTCAGTGACATCAAACCAGCCGATGTCCTGCTGCATGATGCGGTGGAAGAACAACTTGCGGATGTGTGAGGCCTGCCGCCCGGCCGACAGGCTCCAGAAGGCCACCTGCCCGTAGGCTGCAATCAGCACCACAAAACCCAGGATGGAGTAGTAGATTGCAAACCTGGAAGGAGAAGGAGAGAAGTGTTGTGACACAAAGGACTTCAAAAGTTCTTGAATGTGTCTAATAAGGATGCAAGTAACAAGAAATTGCAATTTATGCTATTTTATATCTAATCCCTGCAAGCTCCCTGATCTTCCTGCATTTATGAAACTCTCAACAAACTAAAAAAAACAAACAATCATCAACGTTACTTTCAATATTTTGGAGATATTTTCACTCGACAACGACAACTTGCTCTGTTGATGCGGATCATGTAAAGTCTTACCTCGCCATATCCTCTTGTAAGGTGCTGTTTCTTGGTGGGATGGTGATATCTGATGACACACGGTAAAAAAAGACAGTGATATAGGTGTTACTGCATATTAATTATTTATTTCAGTTACTTATGTGTGCCGATGTCTGTAACTGAAAACTCACTGAGGTGGCTGGTGTTCATGTGGCTCATCGCGTCCTGTACAAAGCTGTCCGTCATGTCCCCAAACACGACACACATGAGAGGAAGCACCACACCGTGCACCATGGCCAGCAGTGTCCCAACCAAGATCAACGCAATGTCCACTCCGCTTGCAAACCTGAACTACACTCAGGTAAAAGAGACAGTGCGGACAGACCAAAGACAGAACAGCAGATATCAGTATCTGTATGTTGTGGATGCACCTGATTATTTGCTGGAGGTTAAGAATTTTGAATTACACAATCAGAACGGGGGAAAGACTTTTAACTCTATGCAGCTATTATATTCTCACAGCGGGGGACAGGTGGGGTCAAACAACAGCAGGATGTTCCACACTCCCATCCTCTCTCCCAGCCTCCTCCTCTTACTTCATACACTCACACAAACCTTGACACGCAACTTGCTGTTATGACTGTAAGATTAAACCACCAAAGGCCGTAGCCATTGAGCATGCACAGCTTTACAGTATACTATGTTAAATAATTTAAAGCTGCTCCTGTCTTCATATGTGACACACGCAGCGCAACATCCATGACTGACACTTTACACCTAATATACTTGTGAGCACTGTTGTTGGTCACTGGGTGAGTGTGTGGGTCTTGTATGGTTCTTTAAAAGTTCTCTATTGGTTCTTTTCCCAGTAAATTAAACTAAGCTGAAGAACCAGTGGAGAACATGTTAAGCCCCTGTATGGTTCTTTAGAGGTTCTCTATTGGTTATTTTCTTACTAAACTAAACTAAACTAAACTAAACTAAACCAACAGAGAACTTTCGTCTGAATATGGTTCTTTATAGGTTCTCTGTTGGTTATTTTCCCCAGTAAACTAAACTAAACTAAGCTGAGCTATTTATTCTGTACACTGCTGGACCTGGGTAACGAATTTCATTCCCTCATGTTTGTAACATGTTTGAATAAACATAAAATAAACATAAATAAACTAAACTGAACCTTGATTTTGAAACCTTGAAGAACCTTTTATTTAGGCCCTGTATGGTTCTTTAGAGGATCTCTATTAGCTCTTTTCCCCAATACACAAAACTAAACTAAAATAAAGAACCAATAAAGAAGCTTTTTGAAGGCCCTATATGTTTCTTTAGAGGTTCTCTATTGGTTCTTTCCCCAGCAAACTAAACAAAACTAAGCTGAAGAACCAGTAGAGAACATTTTAAACCCCAATATGGCTCTTTAGGTTCTTTCCCCAGTAAACTAAGCTAAGCTAAACTAAACTACACTAAGCTAAACTAAACTAAGCTAAACTGCACTACACTAAACTAAGTTAAGCTAAGCTAAACTAAGGAACCCATAGAGAACCCTTAATTAAGCCACCGTATGGTTCTTTAGAGGTTCTCTGTTGGTTATTTCCCCGGTAAACTACATTTAGCTGGAGTACCAGTAAAGAGCATTTTAAACCCCCTAAGGATCTTCAGAGGATCACTAGGCCTACTGTTTTTTTCCTTAGTAAACTAAACTAAACTAAAGTAAGGAACCAATAGAGAACCTTTTATTAAGACCCTGCATGGGTCTTTAGAGGTTCTCTACTGGTTCTTTCCCCACTAAATTAAACTAAACTAAACTAAGCTAAACTAAACTAAGGAACCAATAGAAAACCTTCAATTAAGACCCTGCATGGTTCTTAAGATGTTTTTAATTGGTTCTTTCCCCACTAAATTAATCTGAAGAACCAGTAGAGAACATTTTAAGCCCCTGTAAGGTTCTTAAGATGTTCTCTACTAGTTCTTTCCTTCATAAACTAAACTAAACTAAACTAAGGAACCTTTTATTAAGGCCCTGCATGTTTCTTTAGAGGCTCTCCACTGGTTCCTCCCCCAGTAAACTAAGCTGAACTAAACTAAACTAAACTAAACTAAGGAACCTTTTATTAAGGCCCTGCATGTTTCTTTAGAGGCTCTCTACTGGTTCCTCCCCCAGTAAACTAAGCTGAAGAACCAGCAGAGAAAGAATATTTTAAGTCTCTAAATTGTTCTTTAGAGGTTCCTTGCTGGTTCCTCAGCTTAGTTTAGTTGAGTTTACTGGAGAAAGAATAGAAACACAACTTTCAAAGAGCCTACAGACAGTGCACTTCCACAGGATGACACATGAGAGGAGTGGCTCTCAACCAGGTTTATATTGAGTTCCTCTGTAAGCATTTAATGCAGGATTCTTAACCTTTACACCAATAGGCTATCTCACAAGAAATGATTAATAATCTTTCATATTATAAGTAAAAGTGTCATTTTAGAAACATATTGACTCCTCCATGATATCATAACGTTTTGAAACAGCTATAATATTAAACATCAGCATGAATTGACAAAGGTGCTGTAGCCTATAGCACCTTTAAAGAATGGGTACCAAATAACACCACAACAGGTTCCCTTGTTATATCCAGCCACAGAACCACTTTCGGGTACCATTTTTGTTTGAAGTGAAAACAGTGGAGAGAATGAGACTGTAGGAAATAAAAAATTAAACTACATAAACTGCTTCAAACCCCTGATTCATGAGAGAGATGAGAGTGTGATGGTGACTGAGCTTACCACATCAATGGGGCCAACCATGGGCTCCTTTGCCTCTTTTTCTTTCTCCTTTCCATCCGTCTTGCTATCACTAGAGGATATAAAAATGATGCATGAATATAAAGTCTAATTGCATTTTTTTTTCACCTGTCAGTGTTTAGGCTGTGTGATATTTTTTAAATTTACTGAATTTGGTTAAAATAAGAGAATTTAAAGAGAGTTTACCTTATATCTCCGTTTTGTTCATGTTTGCCGGCGTCCAGCATTTCCATCTCGTCCTTCGCCTCCATGTTTGGGTCCTGTCAGTAAATGTCTCCGGCTAAACAAATTATATTATCCTCTGTGAGATAAAAAATAAAATAAAATAAAAAAAAAATAACCGAAGAGCAGCCTCAGGATTCAGAGCTCACTGGCTCAGTCTGAGGTTCATTATAAACTGTAGGCCTAAGATTAAACTGTGTGATGAAAAACACACGTGGAGGTTAGAGGATAAAAGTGGGATAAAATATTAAATAAAATAAAACAGCAGGGAGGCTGTGCCACTGTTACACCACCGACCCCTCTCTGTCCTCCGGTCTATTTTTGACAGAAGCAATGATCACACACGCGCTTGCTTAGCCCTTCCTCCTCCTCCTCCTCCTCCCCTGTCCCCTCCTCCTCTTCCTCTCCCCCTGTCCCCTCCTCACGTGTCTTTATCTCCACCGTACTCTATCAGAGGACAACCCTCGGGGGTTAACGAAAGCGCTGACTCTTGTCACTTGCAGAGAGGTAAAATGCACATTTGACTTGTTGATGTCTCACTCGTGGCTCTTTCTTCCTCCTGCTTGTGTCCGCTGAACGGGGCTTCACATCGGTTAAAGTCTGTTAACAACAGCCAGGGGCGTGCCCGGGGATGCAGATGTCTGTTTTCCTGTCATTTACTCTATGTTTCACCTCACCCAAGTCAAAGAAAGTGTCCGCAATTACATAAATACATTTAAGATCGCTCTCGTGGTAAGAAGTACACGAGATGATCGACACCAATAATGTTAAAGGGGAATCGACACCAATAATGTTAAAGGGGTACTTCACTCATTTTCATCATTCAGACATTTTGCTCATATGACAGTCTAAAAATATTAGTAAAAATGTACAACTGTCTCCCAAATCCAAAAACTAGAGTGCCAGAACTCAAATTTGTGATGTCAAAGGGCGGTGGTTTTCAAACTTTTTGTGCTCAGGCCAAGTCAACATCTCAAAGCACACCTGTATGTGTGTCTGTGCTCAATAGCTCCCAGGTTGCCAAAAGGATATGGCCCAGAACTGGCCTGAACTTGACATGCCGGATGAAATTAGCCGGGCCGGGTCCAGTTGCCCAACTCGGCTGAGACTCAGTATGAATGAAGCCCCAGAATTGGGCCAAATCAGCTGGCACGATTCTGGCGGCACACACTGCCATCACTAGGCCGTTATCAAAAATGACCTGGCCCAGCATCGGCCCAAAGTCGGCATCCTGAACGAAATTAGCCGGCAGCATCCAGGTGCCTGACAGCTGAGACTCAGAATAATGCCCAGAATCGGGCCAAATCAGCTGGCGATTCCGACTGCCATCATTGGGCTTTTATAATGTGTGTTATCACTCTAATCACGACATAAAACAATAAAAAATAAGAGAGCTAGCTTTCGTGCAAACAGTGAGGCTTTTCTTTCAGTGGCAGGACGTCTTCGCTGGTGCTTTGCTTTAATTTGCTCCGTACAGTAAAACGATCTATATATACACTCACCGGCCACTTCATTAGGTACACCTGTTCAACTGCTTGTTAACGCAAATAGCTAATTGGCCAATCACATGGCAGGAACTCAATGCATGTAGGCATGTAGACATGGACGACCTGCTGAAGTTCAAACTGAGCATCAGAATGGGGAAGAAAGGTGATTTAAGTGACTTTGAACGTGGCGTGGACACACAACCATCTCTAGGGTTTACAGAGGATGGTCCGAAGAAGAGAAAATATTCAGTGAGCAGCAGTTCTCTGGGAGAAAATGCCTTGTTGATGCCAGAGGTCAGAGGAGAATGGCCAGACTGGTTCAAGATGAAAGAAAGGCAACAGCAACTCAAATAACCACTCATTAGAACCAAGGTCTGCAGAAGACCATCTCTGAACCAACAACACGTCCAACCTTGAAGCAGATGGGCTACAGCAGCAGAAGACCACACCAGGTGCCACTCCTGTCAGCTAACAACAGGAAACTGAGGCTACAGTTCACACAGGCTCACCAAAACTGGACAATAGAAGATTGGAAAAACATTGCCTGGTCTGATGAGTCTGGATTTCTGCTGCCACATTCAGATGGTAGGGTCAGAATTTGGTGTAAACATGAAAGCATGGATCCATCCTGCCTTGTATCAACGGTTCAGGCTGGTGGTGGTGGTGTAATGGTATGGGGGATATTTTCTTGACACACTTTGGGCCCCTTAGTACCAACTGAACATGGTTTAAACACCACAGCCGACCTGAGTATTGTTGCTGACCGTGTCCATCCCTTTATGACCACAGTGTACCCATCTTCTGATGGCTACTTCCAGCAGGATAACGCACCATGTCACAAAGCTCAAATCATCTCAAACTGGTTTCTTGAACATGACAATGAGTTCACTGTACTCCAATGGCCTCCACAGTCTCCAGATCTCAGTCCAATAGAGCACCTTTGGGATGTGGTGGAACGGGAGATTCGCATCATGGATGTGCAGCCGACAAATCTGCAGCAACTGTGTGATGCTATCATGTCAATATGGACCAAAATCTCTGAGGTACAAGACTACTCCCTGCACCATGCTGTGGGGTGGGCAACCACCTCTTGATTGTCATAGTGTATATCATACACTTCATATACTTCATATATTAATATTAGCATGGGTCCTCCTGTAATTAATATACACCGTTGGGTTATAACCTCATTGTTTGCATTTGAGATTATTTGAAATAATGATTTGAATCCAACTCAGTCGAGTATTTGCATATTTAAAGACTTTTAAAACAAAGCCCAAGGACTCCTCTGCTGATTGGGTAGGCTGTATGTTTTTCCTCAAAAACAGGTTTGTCACGCTTCTAAGTGTTTCATTGCTTGAGGCAAATTACGATGACAAGAGCTACAAACTGCAAAGCTGATCAGTTGCCTGTTTGGTTTAACAGAATATCACTGGTAATATTTACTTTTCTCCTTTGTATACCTTTGATCTGCATGTATTGTCACAAAGTAGCTCAGGGAACGTGATAAGGGCCGAGTCCACGCCAGAGATACACGGGAGAAACAAAGACAATTAACTCAAACTGAGCTCCAAAACAAACGATGGAAGAGGGAAATCAAGAACGCAATCAATGCATGAAGGTGTGAGGTATGTGTTGAGGTGTTGAATGGTGTAAGATAAAAATAAGTGAGAGAGAAACTGGTGGTCCAGCTTTTATAGCCTGAGGACTGGGGCAAGCTGGATCAACCGATGACCCTCTATCGTCATTCTAAGCTTGACCAAAAACAGTTTTGAGGTACTTACCTGAATATTTCCTTTCCATGGGGGAAATATTGTACTTTTTAATTCACTGCAGTTAAATGACGGTTTGAGTTTCAGATAAAGATTTACATTTCAAAAACCCCTTTAAGAAAAATGTCTGGTTTGGGTCTCTTGTTACATTTAGGAGTCCAAAGAAATTAATACAATTCTGTGTTGTCTTCCATCATCTCACGACCCCTCATATTTATCTTGAGACCCACTGGAAGGAGCCCTACCAAAATTCATGAAAGTAACTAGCTCCACCCCTGGCAGCTTATGTATTGATCCAACATCAACAATATATAATAACAAACCAGTTATTGGGGCCATTCTTGTGCACAATGAGTACTTTTACTTTTGATATTAAAAGTACATTTTGCAGATAATACTTCACCTCAACTAGGATTTTGAATGATGGACATTAACTTATAATGGAACGTTTTTACAGTACCATATCAAGACATTTACTGGTGTAAAGGTTCTACATCTTTCTCATGATGAATGTTATTTACTCCGTTGCTTTCTTTGCATTTTCTGCGATTCATTTAAAACTAATTTCATTCCCCTATTTCTATCAGTTTTAAATATTATTACAGTATTTAAATCCAACAAGTGCTAATGATGATGGTGACACCAGATGGTACTGAAGATGGAGAATAACATTAAACATACTGTGTCTGTTGTTTCTTTAATGCCCACTATGTTTGTAATATCCCTGTAGTATATCATTGACAGTATCATAATGCATGAAGGCATGGTGGTGCAGTGGTTAGCAAGAGACACTGGGGTGGGGTTTTGAACCCTGGGGTGGGGGAGCCCTTCTGTGTGGAGTTTGCATGTTCTCCCTGTGTCAGCGTGGGTTTTCTTCTTGTACTCCAGCTTCCTCCCACAGTCCAAAGACATGCACATCAGGTTAATTAGTGTCTCTAAATTGCTGTAGGTGTGACTTTGAGCATAAATGGTTGTCTGTCTCTGTGTGTCAGCCCTGTGATAGTCTGGTGATTCAATGTCAGCTGGGATAGGCTCCAGCCCCCCCGCGACCCTCACCAGGATAAGTGGTTACGGAAAATGAATGAATGAATACCACTACTGACCGACTTGGACTCAAGTTTGAGTCACAAATTTGATGACTTTAGAAAAATAAAAGAAGACTTGCAACTAGATTTGAATTTTAACACCAGTGACTCATGACTTTTCTTGGAGTTGAGCGTTTTGACTTTAAAATATTTGATACCTTCCCCCAAGCCCAAATATTAACAAGTACTTGATTTAAAAAGCGTGCCATGAATCAATTCCATGTTCCTTCATGTTCTGAATTAACTCATGTTAATGCTATCTATTCCCAACAAGTCGACATGTAAGTCCCCGAGTCAGTTTTGTTTGAACTAGTCTGACAGCTTCCAGTCAAGTTGCAGGAGAGAATTATGGAGGGCTAATGTTCGTTTGAAAATTACAGATGGAGACGCAGCGCTACCACACAACGCTTTTAACAAATAAGTCAAAATTTGAAAAAAGCATTATTTTTTGTACATTATGAATCTACTCTCTTCGTAATATTGCTTTGCATTTGTTGAAGAACGCATTATGACTTGTTTAGGACTCGAAACTCAAAGTTTAGGACTTGGGACTTGGCAGTCTTGACCTGAGACTTGACTCAGGACTTGCCGATCTTGACTTTGGACTTCAGTGCAAAGACTTGAGACCTATGTATGACAAATTAAGCACAAACATTCACCTGGACTCAATGATGAAGTGATTAGAATTTGGTCGTCATAGGTCAAAGGTCAAGGTCTCATTCTTGTAAACACAATATCTCAAGAACACCTTGAGGGAATTACTTCAAATAAGCACAAACGTTCACTTGGACTCAACAATGAACTGAATGGAATTTGGTAGTCAAAGGTCAAGATCACTGTGACCTTGTGTCTGTCTCATCCTCTTGAACGCCATATCTTAAGATCAAATTTAGGGAATTTCTTCAGTTTTGGCACAAACATTCACTTGGACTCAATAATGAACTGATTAGAATTTGGTTGACATAGGTCAAGGTTACTGTGACCTTGTGTCTGTCTCATTTTTGTGAACGCCATATCTGAAGATCAAATTTAGGGAATTTCTTCAATTTTGGCACAAACATCCATTCTAGTGTTAAAATGTTTTCAGTGACATCTTTCTTTTCATGAAATATATGGTATTGATGTGTAGCTAGCCTACTTGTATTGAGAGGCTGATGTAGGCCGTCGAGACTGATCTTGGGCCGATCTTGACTTTGGACTTCAGTCTTATGTGTGACTTGTTAAACAAAGACCTGGGCCCACCTCTGCTTGTTATCCAATTAATGTTGATGAATTGTGTCTATGATTGAGTCAAACCCTGTGCTGTATCATCTGTCCTCTTGGGTCATCATTTGGGGTCAGTTGCTTGTTTTGTTCATATCAAAGAGCATGTATCGTTTAAAGGTTGACATTACAGCTGAGTGCATGTGTGGTGTGAAACTGTCATATTACCGCATTACACAAGTCATTATGTTGACTCAACGTGGGTGAAAGGTAGCGGAAGACCTGTGATCTATTGAGATCTCACAGGAGACACAGATGTCACTAAATGAGTTACTAAAATCCGTGTTTTGTACACCTTAAAAGGTCTGAGCTTTGAGTTTAATGATCATATCATATACACGGTTTACTCTCTTGTTGAACTCTGACATTGTGTTGATAACAGACCATAAAAACAGACTTCACCCTGTGTTATCATGTCCTATCATGTCCTATTCACTCCTTCTCCCGTGCCTTTGTGAACTGTCCTTTGAGTGTACCTGATGTGTGGACGCAGGCTGTTGTGGATGAAAGGTTCCTTTACTGTAGCATTGATGTCTGAATTCCCTCACATTTGTTCTTATACCAAGTTAAAGCAAAGCAGAGGAGCGTCACGTGTCTTACCTTCAACAATAAGTCATGTAACTCAGTAAAGGTCATCATATTTACGACTGTGTCGGGTGTTTCCTTCAGAGAGTGTTTTTATCACTATCATCGACATTATGGGAAATGTCACTCCTGTGGTTTCTTTGATTCACGTCACCTCACTCTGAATTGCACATTCTGGCTGCACAGAGGTTATGTGGTGTAAAAAAACCCCAGATTCAGCAGATTAATTATGTGATGATGAGACGCTGCTGTTGTGGTTTGGTTCACAAACAGACGTAAGGATTCAAGTAGAGTTCATGCTACATGTCAGACTGACTCAACAAACCATCTTGAGGGAGTTTCAGAAAAATGGGAAATTCATTATTTTCACTGTTTAATTCACTACAGCAGTGAGTCCAATGTGGGTAAGAGTCATAAGAGTGACTATTCTGATCATAGGTTTCACATCCTCCACGGTTATCTCCACAGCTGCAGTTAACAAATCTTAAAGTCTAACTAACAACCAAAATCTCGTCATATGGGGCGCCCTCAGTGGCTCCCAGCGCATACCATTAAGGCTAAGCTCTTACTGCAGCATCAAGGGCTTGAGTTCAGCCCGGGCCCTTTGCTGCGTGTCATCTTCTCTCCCCTGCCTTTCCTGTCACTCTGTTTCTTAATATGAAATAATAGAATAGCAGAGATTAGTCTTTTCAGATGGACATCCCTGAAGCAAAACCTTATTAAATAGGGTACCGTGATCTAATGTGTTTCAGTTTAAGGGTCCTTGACACAAAAAAGGTTGGGAACCACTATTTTACACTGCAGCGTTAAGAGTTTTTACAACATCTTTGTGTTGCTTTCAGATCTAATAATCGGGTAGATCACTGTATGCCCTGTTTCCTTTTTCTTTTTTGTGTTGTTTTGTTTTGTTTTTTATTTGTTTTGTGCTTTGTTGTATTTTAGGTAGCCTTGTGTAACATCTTGGCCGAGGGACTACTGATGCAAAATAGCTTTTTGGCTAATTTTGGCATTTTATACCATGTGTATTTATTAATTTGCACTGTCCCTTCTTTATTAAACTTAACTCGACTCAACTCAACTCAACTCAACTCAGTGAAAATAAAATAAACTAGAATAAAATAAAATAAACTAGAATGAAATAAAATAAAATAAACTACAATAAAGTAAAATAAGATAAACTAGAATAAAATAAAATGAAATAAAATAAAATAAGATAAAATAAACTATAATATAATAAAATAAAATAAATAAAATGAAATGAAATGAAATTAAATTAAATAAACTATAATAAAATAAAATAAATAAAATGAAATGAAATGAAATGAAATGAAATTAAATAAACTAGAATATAACACAATAAAATTAGAATCAACTAGAATGACATAAAATAAAATAAACTACAATTAAAAAAACGGTGCAGTGGTTAGTATTGTCACCTCATAGCAAGAGTGTTCTGGGTTCGAACCCGGGGGTATGGCTGCCCTTCTGTGCAGAATTTGCATGTTCTCCCTGTGTCAGTGTGGGTTTTCTCCAGGTGCTCCAGCTTCCTCTCACAGTCCAAAGACATGCAGGTTAACTGGTGACTCTAAATTGTCCGTAGGTGTGAATGTGAGTGTGAATGGTTGTCTGTCTCTATGTGTCAGCCCTGTGATAGTCTGGCGACCTGTCCAGGGTGTACCCTGCCTCTTGCCCAATGACAACTGGGATAGGCTCCAGCACCCCACGACCCCCAACAGGACATGCAGGTACAGAAAATGTTTGAATGAACTACATATTTAGAAGGAAATGTTGTACCTTTTACTTTACTAAATCAATTTAACAAGTGTTTTAACGAGCTACTTTGCTGACTGATATTTTACATTAAAAATATACATGATTAACTTGCTATAGATTAAACCAGGGGTTGCTTATCTTTACAAGCTGCAGTGCGTAGTTTGAGCACCTTGTCACCTTTCACATGTCTATGAGTTTTTACTTACTGTGTCCCTGAACTTCTCAGATGGTTCGATTTAAATAGTTTTCTTTAGGCCCAAAGAGGTAAAATGATCCAATATTTTTTACACAAAATTTAAAATATGATAAGTAAAAAAACAACAACAAAACAAACAAACAAAACAAAAACAACAACTCAGATTTATCTTGTGTTACTCAAAAGAGGGCCTGGACTGCAGGTTGGGAACCACTGGGGCCACTTTGATGCATTGTTTACATTTGGTTGATTATACCTCTGTACTGTTACTTAAGTAGGATGCCAAATGCAGAAATACTTGTAACAAAGTATTTTTTAAATTGAGACATCCCAGATGAAACATAGTTTGTTCATACACTGGTCAGTTTTGAGAATTTGAGACATTTTGCCTCCATAACAGACTTTCTATTAGACTAGAGGAAAGAAAACATCCAAAATACACACTGAGGTGTTTCTTTGGAAATGTATGCAAAGAGCACATGGCTCATTTTAAGTTTAAATATAACATTTTAGACAACTTGTGGAACTGCAAGGGTAAAAACAAAGCAGCGCGTCTCTCAAATACAACTCACCTCCACCCTCTAGTGTTTAATGCTGTAATGTTGAAGGGAACCAGGGTAGAATGTGCTGTTTTCTTTGGGGCCACTGGATGGCTCTCTCCTCCTTCAAAGCTGACATAACTGAATTTAAAGGCAGTTAAAAGACACAGTGATCCAACAAAATATTTAAAATCCAAGCACAGGACTGGAACATGGCGACTCTCTCACATTGCATTTACTGTCAGTTATTTTAAGACACGCATGAACCCTAGAAAACATAAATGTGACTCAATGTTTTCTGATGCTATTAAATGTTTTGTTTTATTAACACAGGAGTTAAACAGATTTATATATTTCACGTATGATTCACTTGAAAATTGATAAATATGTAGTTCAAAGAGGAAAATGTAAGATTCAGAATGTTTTCATTCATTTGTTGGATGAATCAGCTTCTTAACAACAGACACGTCATTTACCCATTATATAAATTTCTGTTTGTAGGTGACAGGCAGTCACACACACACACACACACACACACACACACACACACACACACACACACACACACACACACACACCCCTTTACTTTAACCCCTCACACTGATTACAGGATAAACATCATCTTGCTTTTCATTCAGGACCCTTTCACTGTCAGACTCATACTGCCGGTTGGACAAATCTGCCTTCAAAGTAAAAGTAGATCAAATTAAGTGTGCATTTGAACATTTAAATTTAGTAGAATAAAAACCTGAAATACAGAGAGAAGCTCTCAGGTAGATATGGCTCATGAGACAAACTGACCAGTTTGATAAGGATAGGTAGTCTAATGTTAGGGGCCAAAAAAAGAGTTATTTTATTGTGAAAATGACCAGATATCGTCTTCTTTTTTTTTTTTTTCTTTTTTTTTTTTAAATTTATTTTATAATTAATTTGGCTGATTAATTAATAATTTCAGTTTTAACAGTTATATATGTAGTTAATGGCTATATTTTACTTTCTTTAAATTGTATTTTTTAACTACAAGAAGATCTGGCAAGGAAGTTCATAATAATGATAATAATATTATCATTATTACTACTTCTACTACTACTACTAATAATATAGATAGATAGATAGATAGATAGATAGATAGGTCCCCAGGTACTCCCAAACTTAAAAAACAAAACAAAACAAAGAACAAGACTTCATGTCAGGGTAAATGACATTTAGCAGCATCATGGGAATTGTTTCTGTCAGAAATTACAACATATTTTTAACCAATAATGTCCTCTCAAATGAAACAGAAACATTTGAACGAAGTATTTGTCATAAACTGCACAATTTGAGTTTTTTTGAATTCCTTGTCTAATATAAACTGAAGGAGATATATTGGCAGAAATTGAACATAAATTCACAAGTATGTGTTCAAACTAAGAACTGTGTTTTTGTTACCTTAGAATGAGACGTTTATATCTATATTCTAAGTCCTCCTCCGCAGAGTCTGTCATGTTGTTCTACAGTAGCCTGCACACTGGCTCTTGATAGGGCCATTTGCATTTTCATATCAGCCATCATAGTTCTCTAACTAACATGCTTGGCACACAGGTGAAGTTTCCATTGGTTGCAATCTATAATTTCACCACTAGATGGCACGAAATCCGACATACTAGACTTATTTGCATTCTGACCAAGCAGCATCCTCCTGAGCCAAATATTGCAGTTCCTCTCATGGCCACTTGAGACTGGCTCCATACGTCAATCCCCACAGACCCCCCATGTTAACATGCCCAACTTTACAGCAGAAAGAATCATGTTTACAGCTTGAAACAAAAAACAGTCCCTGTAGATAATTTCAACATTCATGACAACTGCACAGGGGGTAAAATTTTTATATGACTCAGCGGTTTACATTTTATCACGGCTTAAAGTTATGCAGAATTACTTGAGCAACAGGCCATGAGTCAGATCCACCCTTCACTCCTCCACAGCTCCACCCTCATGTCCAAATATGGTCACTTCTGGAGAAATGCCAAACTTGAGGCTTCAAACCAGTGTCCACCAACCAATGGGTGACATCAAGGTAGCTATGTCCATTTAGGTATTTTATAAGTCCATGGTTGCAATCTGCAACCTCACCACTAGATATCACCAAACCCAAGACCTTTAAGTTGTATTCTGACACATTGTATTATATTATATTATATTAGCTTTTATTCTGAAGGTTGCAGCCGGAAGTTCTGTACCAGTTGCCTTGACCCAGCTTTGTGTTGAGCCCTCAGCCCCTCCTGCAGCGGAGCAGCGTGTGTTCCTCCGGGGTGACGGAGACAGCTGGTCCTTTCCTGGTGCAGCAGAGTGAGCGGAGCGGAGACGACGCACCGCCTCCGCCCGCAGCCACGGACGGACACGGGCCGGGGATGGCGTCGCTCGGCGTGGGGCTGCACCTCATCCGCAAGCGGGGAGCGGGCAGGAGCGCCGCGGTGGAGAGGAGGAACCTGCTCACGGTGTGCAGGTGGGATTTCCTCACGCTGCTCTTTTATCTGATGACAGGGAGGATGAAACAGCGCCTCACGGCAGAGATGTTTATTAATAATCTCAGAGGCGTTTGTTTGAGCTTAGCTCGTGGATCCGTATTTAAAAATATGACTTCATGTGCACATGGGAGAAAGTCATCCTGCATCTTTTAGACGATATGCATGAAAATATAATTGAATTTATTTATTTATGTTTTTAAATACCAGCTGGCTGACCTCAGGTAAATGCATCTATCATGTGTATTTTGCCTCTTTCATTCACTCACACACAAATGCACACTCACCCACTACAAGCAGCCTACACAAGCCTCCATTAAACAATCACATTTCACTTTTAATTACCCATACAATCAGTTCAGTGTAGGATTAAGCCGGGATTTTGGAAATACTCAGGTCATGAGTCCAAATTCCTCCATCACAATCCCACCTCAATAAAAATGTTGGATTAGGCATCAAAAGCAAACTGAAAAATGTTGTTTTTATATATTTTTTGTTCATTTAACTGTGCAAATATGCATTTATATTTTTAAATTCCCCTCACTGGTGCTTTAACACACCAGAAATATGATTAAAGTAGAAAAATACTAAGTGGTTTTTCCTGTTTTGACTGTCTGAAACTTAAATATAAAGATACTAAGTCTGGAAAACAATGCATAAATTCTGTGTTTATGCACCCCAACCCAGTCATTCATTCCTCATTGCATTCATAAATATAAGCTTGGTTGATATATATGGAGCATGGTTGACAGGTAGATAAATAGATGTTGAGGTGTGTGCACACGTGTCGCCCGCCTGTTTCCCCTCCTCTCTTTGTCAGCTGAAGTGAAAAGCTCTTTGAGTATTGATCTGTGGTCCTCTCTGAGCTGCTGGCACATGTCAGTTACTGACTGACAGTCCCTGTGGTGCGTTTGAGACTGAGGAGCACAAAGGGTCAGAGAAAAGCAAAGATGCAGAGGCGTAATTTTTTATTTTGGCACCAAGAAAGAGTAACAGTCCAGAAAACAAACTGATAATACACCACCTGCTCCAGCTGGTGTCTGCTCTGTTTACAAGAGAACAAATATAATTTTCAGGTTTCAGGACAGTATCAGGTGTAGCGTGTCTGGTACGCCTTCCTCCATTAACGTCACTGAAACAGATGTAAAGGGAGAGTAATTAGACGCAGGTGCTGCATGCTGACCACTCTGGTCCCTTTCCCGGCTCTCTCTGCCTCCGCACCAGCCATCAACTCGCTGATTGGCACAAGCGGAGGAGGGAGAAGGAGGGTGAGAGAAAGAGATGGCAAAATTAATGAGTGGAGGATTAAATATTACTGGAGGAGGGCAGAGTAATATTGAAGGAGGACAGTAAATTTTCCCTCTTGTTTCCTCTTTGGTAGCTTTAAAGCCGAGACAGGCAGAAATCTGGAAATGGCAAAAGGAAAAAAGTCAGGATTTGAAAATACACCCCCCTCCTGCAGCTCTCCCCTCTCTGTCTTAAACCCCTCCCACCGGACGACCATGGGCACATGCACATGCTTCATTCAGTAGTCCATTGTTTCCTTTACATTGATGTATCTAATCTTATTTCATTGTACAGTAGCACACAGCTCATTCTCCCGGCACCTCCTTGCCCTGCTCTCTCTCTGTGTATCAGAAATGAGACAAGAATTACCCAGCAAGCAGACCCACAGTCTCTCTGCCTCGCTCCCCACTGCTGTAGAGTGCTTCCCTGGGAGGAGAGCAGGCTGCAGCCTGGGAGATGGACCTTCTGTTAGTGGCTGTTGCATCTCAAATTTGGCCAGCGCAAACCCCCCAGTGCTGGGTGTCTCAGTGGGCTGGTGGCTAGCAGCAGTGCTGGGTCTAACCTGTGTAACAGCAGCAACAGAAAGTTTGCTGATCTGGTCAGTCGTGAGCCTTTTGCTCTGGTTAGGAGACGGCTACATCCATCCATCCATTTTCAACCACTTATCCGAAGCCTGGTCAGTGGGGGTTTTCCAGGCGTCCCTCTCCCCAGCAACGCTTTCCAGCTCCTCTTTGGGGGCCCCAAGGTGTTCCCAGGCCAGACGAGATATGTAATCCCTTCAGCGTACTCTGAGTCTGCCCGGGGCCTCCTACCAGTTGCCCGGAACACCTTAAGCGAGAGACGCCAAGGACGCATCCTTATCAGATGCCCAAACCACCTTAACTGACCCCTTTCGAAGCAAAGGAGCAGAGGCTCCGAGCTCCCTCCAGATGTCTTAGCGCCTTGCCCAGTCTCTGCGGCTGAGCCCAGCCACCCTTCTAAGGAAATTCATTTCAGCCGCTTGAGTAGGCTACACTATCAACATTTTCTCTCCATCTCTGAAATGCTTCACCGATATTGACACATTTTATTTCATCTATTGTATTTACGGGTCACAGCTGCTCACATGTAAAGATTTGATGCTTTTCTTATATATGACAGGAAACATTATATCTTTGGGGTTTTTGACTGTTGCTTGGACAAAACAAACACTGTGAATGTCACATTGGGAAATATGAATTGTTATTTTACAGTAATTTTCTGTCATTTTATAGACAGAATGATTAATCAAGCAGGTTAATTGATAGTTAGTTTGCAGCCCTATTAACATATACTGCATATTCTGCATTGGCTTGTTGCAGCTTTTTATTTAAACCTTGATGTTGAACACTGAGTGAAATATATTCCATGCAAATTGCGGATGTCTTATTCATCATTTTATACAGCCCCCCGGAAACTTTAGGATCTTCACCAGAATTTCAATTTCACTTGGTTTGAGCAGTGCTTGTCTGCACAGCATGAGCCGGCTGCTTGTTAGGCGGTTTAGGCTTTAAGAAAAGTGTAGATCGCTACTGAAAGTGAGCATGAGAGGAAAGCAGAGACTCTGTAAGAGCTGCTGCAGGAACTGTCAACAGACATTCTCTAAAAGCTCAAAAGACAAAAGAGGCAGGACACTGCAAGTTACATATTTTGGAGTATTTTCCCTGAAAACAACCTCTTCATGCCCTTAAATGGCTTACATGTAACTCTACACCTTTGCCTCTATTTAGTATGCGCAGATCTGTGAACATGCAGATTAGTTTCTCGCTTCTGTCTCCACCCACCCATCGGCTGTTTTAACAGCTTTGACCTATTAATCAAAGAAAATACCCACACAGCCGTGCATATGGGTTAGCATGGTCACCAAATTATCAGCTTTGACAGGTCATATACATGGCCTTATGCAGATCGGTCATCAGAAAGCGGACAGATTTCAGGATCAGCAGATTGATTATTAGTAGATCAGCTTTGGAAATCACATATCTACTATTATGAAATGCTGTGGTTGGTTCATTTGCTTTCACACCGCAAACAAGCTGCACCAGTTTGCTTGGAAGTAAACTGAGACCACCTTTTTACGTGGTCTTGGTTTGGTTGTTTGATCCACACCAAGGTTTGATTGGCAGCTTTCACACTAGCACAACGAACCGTACTAAATGCACAAACAGACTTGAGTTGATTTTTTTTGTGGGGGGGGGATGCATTTTTAGCCTTCAATGGATAGTACAGACAAGTGAGAGAGAGGGAGTGACATGCAGCAAAGGGCCACATGCTGGAGTCGAACCCAGGCCGCTGTGGCAACAGCCTTGTACATGGGGCGCCTGCTCTACCACTAAGCCACCGACGCCCTGACTTGAGTTGATTTTAACCAGACCAAACAGGTTAGGTGTGAAAGCACGCTTAACTTGCAAAATACTGAAACGTAGCTACACCTGGCTTCTCTTTTGATACCCCTTGAGTGTTATGCTAATGATATGGAAATCTCCACCCTTCAAGTTGACAAGATTGGTTCCTTATGTTGGTAACGTTTGACAACCTGGTCTCACTCTGAAATCTTCGAAATCTAGCGCTTGGGCAGTGACTTGTGGCGTAAGACACTGATGAAAAAAGCCGTCCTTTAATGTTGGCATGATACACAGCTGGTCGCCATTATAGTTTAATGGTGCTCAGCTGTGTCAGGGGGAAACACGGCGGGTGAAAAATGAAAGTTAAGGTGGCGAAAGTCCAAGTAGGGTGGGTGGGAGAGGTGGTGGATGGGTCCAACAAACACCGACCTTCACTCAGGAGAGCCGTGCTCACTTCCCCTAAGATTATAAGGCCAAATCCTGTTCTTTTGTTCCTAAAGTTAACCATGTGTGTTAGTTGTTGGAGGAAATAAAACCTGAATTCACGTTGTTCTACGGACATAATGTGTTTATTTTGAAAGAGACTGTATGTAGACGGTAAATTTCCTGAGAAAATACAAGTGTATTTTGAAAGAAGACAATGCATGTAGCAGGCAGTACTTGACACAGAGTCCCAGAACGTCAACAACCAACTCACCCAGGGTACCTTTCACATCGTATCTGGATGTAGAAGGTCCGTGACCAAACGTCAATGTGTGATGAGGTCAGTGTGAGATTGTGTTGCGTTTGAAACCGACGGCCCAGTTCAGATATAATGTGATCGCATTTCGGCTGTCAGATATGATCAAATCTTGAAAATGGGCTGTCAGAAGATCCAGTAAATGAGGATTATCCTGAAGTGTGGATTCAGGAGCTTGTTATAAAACTTTAAAATTGGTAAAATATATATACATTTGATAATATTTTGCACTTTATTTGTATAACAGTTACTGTGATAAAGTAGATAGATTAGACATTATGCAACCTATTAAGCCTTTCAGTATAGTAAAGTTCGAAAAGGATGTTGTCCCCATAGAATAAGCTGTCAAAATCAAACAAAAATTATTTAAAGTTATAATATTAAAGATTTCTGTTTCGTTCTTTTTGGCAGCACCTATGATGACAAGTGGTAATTACAGTGAGTTTGCTGGCAGACTACATTGATATGTAATCCTATTTAGAGCAGATTTGGTGCTCTTAAAAATTTGTATCTGGATTAGGGTGATCCAATGCAATGTTGCTTTGAAAAACTGGCACAAAACTAAGATGGATTAGCTGATCCTAGACAGCAAATCATGGGACTTCCACTACATTTCTTTCAACAACTGGGCCCTTGCTGTCGAAATCCGTGTTTTTGAGACTCATCTGTACCAGTTCTAATGTGGAAATGCTCAGCCAATGCATTGACTGCTCATATCATTCATGATATGTCTTATAAAAAACACCATATGTCACCATATATCTTTAAGACCAACTTCTTTCTATTTTAACACCCTTCAAACCTACACAGGTGTTTTCATGCACTCTGACTGATTTGACCTCTCTGTGCTGAAGTCATTAAATTCAATGTTCTGATGGAGGACAGAGGGTGTCCACCTACAGTCATGTAATCACATGGAGGAAAACATCTAAAACACTGCTTTAAAAGGGTTTTTATAAATAACTGAGGAGATGTTTTTATAGAGTGAAGGCCAAAGAGAAGAGCAGCAGTGTTTTCTAAGAGGCTGTGTGATGTTATTCATCTAAGCACACAGCTTTCTGAATGAAATCTGATTGATTGACATCTCAGGGGGGAGACAAGCCCTCAAATGGTGCCCTGTGTCTGTGGGAATAATTATTTTCTGATGGCTCAGACGTCGCGTATTGTCACATCATGAGTCCATCATGTCTCGCTGGGAATTTCTCTCATTCATGAGCAGAATGCGTTGACATGCAGAAAACAGATCATTCACCATTTTCTGAGAGGTAACATCGATTATTGTTGTCGGTCGCCTAGCAACAGGGTTCTCACGACTTTAACCACCTCAGCGAGCGATACTGTGCGTGACTGACTTTTGATATCGAAAACACAGCCTCAGGAGTTACATTTGAATGCAGCGTTATGTTAAATGAGCTGTGTGTGGCTGGACAGTGTTGTGGATGTTCTGGTCTTGGGCTGTCTGACCTTAAAGGGACTTTATTCAGTCGATTCATTGGAGAGATCAAACAGTTTAACCCATCTATCACCACTTTTAAAAACCCAAATTTAAACAATTGTCCTAGTTTTGTCTGTTATAGTTATTTATTTGTTTTGTTTTTAATAATTTGAATTGTATTTTACATTTCTTCGTAAAGTACATCTGTTGTTTTGAAATGTGCTCTATAAATGAATTTGACTTAACTCTATGTTAAAACCATCTTCACAGTGATATAATTTCTAATGTGTATTATATTGTACATAGTCTGCTACAGGTGTTCCTAAACTTTCAACCCAGTCTCCAGAAGAGAATGTTGGTATTATACTTTTCTGCAAACCACTAATACATTAAGTTTGCATGTAATATATGAGGTGACTTTTTCATCAGGAGGTGGGGGGAATGGTTGATGGCATGACACTTAGGCAAGATACCTGCCAAGTTGCAAACCACTGTTTGAGACCAACAAACAGCAAAACTGGTCGTGTTTAACCGAGTCATTGCCGTGTTTACAGCGGCTGTTTAGTCCCCAAACATGGCTGCTTTTAAGCGACCTGTGGGTGATTTTCCAGGGGCTTTTACCCAAATGTGGGTATTTTTGTTATGGACCTGGTGCGATGTTTCCTACAACTTTTAAGCCGTTATATGTGGGTGTTTTGTAGGGGCCCATTGCTGTTTTTCCAGCAGCTTTTTAGACCCCAAAAGAGGGTGTATTTTTAGGCTTTCTTGCTGGGAAATACCAGGAAAACATGGGTTTATTTTTATGGACCTGGTGCTATGTTTCCTGCAGCTTTTCAGTCCTTAAATGTGGGTGTTTTTTAGGGACATGTGGCTGCGTTTCATGCGGCTTTTCATGGCTGCTTTTAAGCCATCAAAAGTGGGTATTTTTAGGAACCCGCTGCTGAGTTTCCTGCGGCCTTTCAACCCCTAAATGTTTGTGATTTGTAGGGACTAGTTGCTGTTTTTCCAGCAGCCTTTTAGATCCCAGAAGTTTTCTGTCTTTTCTGCTGGGAAATGACACAAAAAGCAGCTACGTTCCAGCAGAGATTGTGCCCTAGACCCAGGTATTTTAGGCACACATTAACCGCAGTGTTGGTGAAACATAAGGTTTCAACATATCCACTACATTATAACGTGCAAATGTAACGTATTGGTGGTTTGCAGAAACGTTTCTGTGGTGTCTGCCTAAATTGCTGTAAAGAGCAGGGCTGATTTTCAAAGTGTCTGAAAGTTAATTTACATGACATGTCATTAAAACCTGCCGTTGTTCATGGAAATAAGCTGAAATCTCTCTGCTTTCGTCTTCTTTCACAGGAAGCCCGCGCTCTGTGGTCAACCTGCTGCTAAGCAACGAGATAGAAAGAGACACAGTTTGGCAGAATTTGGACAACACACACACACACACACACACACACACACACACACACACACACACACACACACACACACACACACACACACTTGCCCATTAACTCTCCTTCCTGTCTAATTAGTTGAAACCAGATTAGATGGAGTCAGCCGGAGCACATGACTGTCGCAGTGGGCAGCACATTATGACTGTTATCATCACAGGATATTAATCAAAGCCTCGCTAACCATTGGTGAACAGTTGCTGCAACAACTCTCTTTTCAAGATGCACTGCTTCCCTCAGCTCATGTCCCAGGTCGAACCACCAAGCCATCTCTTGTCACTCCCCAGAGCTAATAACAGATGTCTTGATAGGATCTTTCTCCACTCTGCTGTAACAGCATGGAGCAGCCTCCCCCCTGCTGTCATCAGAGACACCACCTCAAGTAGTGTTCACATTAGAGCTGCAGCATTCATTCAATCAGTTGTCAACTATGAAATTAATCGCCAAATAATTTGATGATCAATCAAGAAAAAAGTGAAATTATCTGATATCAGCTTCTTAAATTGAAATATTTCTGGTTTCTTTAATCCTAGTAAACTCAATATCTTTGGGCTGTGGGTTAAATAAGACATTTTAGGACGTCATCTTGGCCTTTTGAGCAATATTCTCCACTATTTTCTGACCTTTTATAGACCAGACAGCCTTCAAGAGGAGATTGAATACACACCTACTCAGCATGACACTGCAAATCTAAAGCTCAGGGACTTCAGTCATAACAAATCTTCATACATATTCCCGAGTAGCTGCAGATCAGTCAGTCTGAACAGTATTCATGAAGCTTGTATCTGCAAATACAAAAGGAAAAAAAACTCTGGAGGCAAAATGTGTTTATTTTTCTTGCCTTGTAATTAATGACAGACATGTTACGTTCAGTTTATGTCAATTAAAATTCTTCTTCTTCTTTTTGTTTGTTTGTTGTGATGCATTCAGTAAAGTGTGTATTACCTTTTCGAGTGTTTCACATCACTCAGCCTGGGATCAGACAGCAACAAAGAAAGTCTTTTATCAATGTGGATGCTTAGATGTCAGTGTAGAAAAATGGGAATAGGTCCCTCGCACATTTAAAGGGATACTCGCCTTCAGTTTGGGGACTCACGAGAGAGATTTTTTTTTTACATGAAAGGGCCAACATATTCTGGCTATTTATTAAATGTAACAAAACTGCTTGATCCTGCAGTTCCCATACTGCAACCAGTAGCCTCTTTTCATCAGACGTTCCTTCCTGGTAGATACCTATAGAGCTCCATACAGGCCTAATAAGTGATTTTAATACCAGTGTGTGCATCTTCTTTTGTGTCCAGGTTTTCAGTGAAGACTCTTCTGGACCGTTCCTGTTTTGAGACAATAGACGACACGTCTCCAGAGTTCATCAACTTTGTTTCCATCCTGGAGCACATCCTCAGTCATCGACTCAAAGGTAAAAGACATAACCCATACATAAACATATGCATGCCATGCAGCCTAATATTTAAGCTGCAGAATGCAATATTATTTTTGTCATGTTCTGACTTTATTGATAAGAGAGTGACAGGAAACATGAGAGGGAAAGAGAGGGAAGACACGTAATAATGGTTCTTAGTAGGAAATGAGCAGCGGACGTTGTGGTCACTTGTGTCTTGATAACAGCAACCCAGATAAGAAAATGAAAAAATATGCAAAATTTTAATGTGAAATTGGAGTGACTCATCGGTTGCAATCACTAGTTAGGGTAACAACAGGCATCTTGTGTCCCTTTATTGAGATCAAGCGTGGATGCTGGTAAAAAAAATATTCTCATTATCAAACACAGTAGATTCTTATTATTTCTAAACTATAGTATAAATACTGGCCTGTTAAAGACCCGGGACCAGTTGCACAAAACACCTTAAGTTTTCTCCTTAAGTATGAAACTTAAGGCTTATTTTCTCCTTACCTGAGGGACTTACACAGTTGCACAGAATCCTTAACAAGGTTTCTCTAGTTAAGGAAAAATGTGAACTCATCTACTGCATAGAAAGAGATTTTACAGCGGTAAAAGTGTCCCTGGAGATTGTTTATTTGCTTGGACTCACAAATTTGGCCTATAGTTAGTGAAAAAATGGCTGAAGACAACAAAACTATATTGGTCAGAGGAGGAGAAGATTAAATTAGATCTCAAGTACCATAAACACTGTTGTGTTGCAGTTAAGATAAGTCGGACGTACCTTTTTTTTTTTACCATGCTCTGGTTGCTAAGGTCTTTTGTGCAACTGTGTAGGGTTTCTTTAAGTAAAAGACCAAGACAAGTAGAAATCCTTAAATACTTAAGTAATCATTTTAAATTATCTTAAGGAGAAGACTTAAGGGTGTTTTGTGCAACTGATTTTATTTTGAGGAAACCTTAACTAGGACTTTAAGGAAAATCTTTACCTAAGGTGTTTTGTGCAATATGCTTCAGTATCATTAAAGTATCTACTTTCAGAAAGGTGGACTTCTTGTGCCTTCCTGCTGGTACAAACATAGCCATTGCCAAAGGCATTATTTTTCGGGTTGTCCGTCTGTCCGTCCCGCTCTCATGAACAAGATATCTCAGGAATGGCTTAAGGGAATTTCTTCAAATTTGGCAGAAACGTCCACTTGGACTCAAGTGTGGGGTCAAAGGTCTGTGTGACCTCACAAAACATGTTTTTGGCCATCTCTCAAGAATTTGTACGCTAATTATGACAAAATTTTGACATAAATGTCACTCAGGATATAATTATAAAGTAATGACATTTTATATCCAAAAGGTCAAAGGTCAACTTCACTGTGACACTAGTTAGTGACACTAATCTTGGGTGTCCATCTTGAAACTGATTTGATTGCATAGATCTTCTGTGCTGCCGGGTTGAAGATGTGTGTGAAGCATCCATTTTTTAGAATATGTAGCTTCTTTGCAGCAGCATCCATATTTTAAGTGTTGTCTACCATCATGGCTACATATGAGACATGGATATAAACTGTAACTGCAACTTGACTGGTTAACAGAGACATACGACCCTGAGGTGGTAATTCTAATACATTCAGTCCAATGAGTGCATATTATATGTCACTTCAGTGTAATTTCTCTTTAAAAAAATCCCTTAAACTGTGTTCCACTGCCGTATGTATAGCGAGTACAAACTTGCTTTGTGCATCTTTAAAGGGATAGTGCACCCAAAAATGAAAATTCAGCCATTATCTACTCACCCATATGCCGATGGAGGCTCTGGTGAAGTTTTAAAGTCCTCACATCACTTGCGGAGATCCGAGGGGAGAGGAGGTAGCAACACAACTCCACCTAATGGAGGCTGATGGCGCCCCAGATTCAAACGTCCAAAAACACATAATTGAAACCACAAAATATCTCCATACTGCTCGTCCATAGTGATCCAAGTGTCCTGAAGCCCAAAAAGTTGTTGAGTTAAAATTACGTTTTTCCAAACAACTTTTTATGTCGGGGCTTCAGGACACTTGAATCACTATGGACGAGCAATATGGAGATATTTTGTGGTTTCAATTATGTGTTTTTGGACGTTTGAATCTGGGGTGCCGTCAGCCTGCATTAGGTGGAGTTGTGTTGCTACCTCCTCTCCCCTTGGATCTCCGCAAGTGATGTGAGGACTTTAAAACTTCACCTGAGCCTCCCTCGGCATATGGGTGAGTAGATAATGGCTGAATTTTCATTTTTGGGTGCACTATCCCTTTAACATTCAGAGAATGACTAATGCAGATTCAAGCTTTTAAAACCTCTGTTTCTGTCTCTCTTTTTTCTCTCAGGTCAGACAACTTGGTTTGGTTATGAGAGTCCTCGGAGTTTCTGGGATTACATAAAAGCCGCCTGCAGTAAAGTCCCTCATAATTGCATCCGAAGCATTGAGAGCATGGAGAATGTGCGATCGTCGAGAGCTAAAGTGAGGATAAATCTGTCTTGGGACCAGATTTAATTACCCGAGGCAGCAGGGAGGAAAATAACTTGAATCTCCAATTTAATTATTTTCTTTTTTAATGTGTAAATTTAGCCAGAAATTGAAAGATATACTGAGTCCGACAGTGTCCTGACCTGCAGCACACACACAGTGCACAATGAGAGGTTTGTTATTTTAGCCCACTTTATATTATCCCCTCAGAAAAAGAACAAAGGGAACAAAAAAACTGTTAAGAACACTCATGCTTATAAAACGTGAGTCAGTCTAACCCCGCAAGTAAGAGAGCAAACAATTGGAGCTAATGTTGGCTGTAGGTGAGAACAAGGCACACACAGGCGCACACTCTCTCAGGTCATGAACTCCATAAGCTTCGACTAATGGCTCAGTGTTACTTGTGTCTGTCTCTGCAGGGCAGGGCGTGGATCAGAGTGGTCCTGATGGAGAAAAGATTATCAGAATACATCTCATCTGCACTGAGGGACTTCAAAACCACCAGGTCTTAATGTGCTGCTCATACACTCTACACACTGTTTCCCCTTCAACCCTAATTATGACATCTTTATCAAATCAAGTGCATTCAGACAGGGTCTCTCTCCAACATCAGCATCCTGCAGCATCATTTACATCTTCTTATTAGTCGATTATCACACATCTTACAGCTCCACCTTCCTGCTCCACTTTTTATTCAACTCCCAGTCATCTCACTGCATCTAAAGGAATTAATGTCGATAATGTTTGCACATGTGTGACTGTAGGAGGTTTTATGAGGACGGAGCGATCATACTGGGAGAGGAGGCGGGGCTGTTAGCAGACACGCTTATCGGACTCAACACCATTGACTTCAGGTACTAATCACAGTCTGCTATTTCTCACTGTAACTCTAAGTGTACTTTCTTTTTCTCCCTGCTGCTCAGTCAGTACGTAGCTTTCTTTGGCAAAGTGTCATCGGAAAAGTTACGATCCCTCCTCCGGTTTTGAGGCTGAGCCAAAAGGCTTTTATGTGTAATGAGTCAAAAGGAGGACGTGGATGGAATAACAAGCTGCTCCTCTTGACTATAATAGAAATACATTTTAGATTAAAAGTTTTATATAATTTACCGGAGCTAGATGTTTGTTTGCGTAAGTATTTACCTACTCTCACTGGACACACCTAAATCGGCATTGTTGCAGCAGAAGAGATGGTGCTTTGATTCTCCATCGTGTCTTTTAGCTTCTGTCTGAAAGGAGAGGGTCTGGACGGGAGCTGCCCCGCCGTGATCGACTACACGCCTTACCTGAAGTTCACTCAGAAGTATGTGAGGTCAAATAACACCCAATAACACATGATAGCAGGGGTCAACAAAGTCATTTTTATTGGGATTTAAATTGTATTTACACTGTTGTCTACAGCAGATTTTTTAAAAGTCGTGCAAAAGTTTTAAAGGGGCAGTTCACCCCTGAATTAAAAATACATATTTTTCCTCTTACCTGTAGTGCTGTTTATTAGTCTAGATTGTTTTGGTGTGAGTTGTCGAGTGTTGGAGATATTAACTTTCTCTGCAATATAATGGAGCTAGATGACACTCGGCTTGTGGTGCAAGTGTCAAAAATACATTTGAAAACTCAACAGCAATGTCTCTTTGCAGAAATCATGACCTGGTTACTCAAGATAATCCACAGACCTTGTTGTGAGCAGTTTCATGTAGGAACTATTTCCTTGCTACCGAACTACACTCGCCAACTGTATCACCGCGCAGAAGGAAGCGTGCCCTGCATAGGACTGTTTTCCTAATCCCACTCCTGCCTGTTCCTGCTGGATTTCTGACCACCACCACCCACTCCCACAGTGTGTTATCTATTCCTGTCCATTCCCACAGGGTGCGTGTCAGCTCCCACCTGCACCCACAAACATTCTGACTGCACGATAGATCGATTATCAATAGACTGAATACATGAAACTGCTCACAACAAAGTCTGTGGATTATCTTGAGTAACCAGGTCATGATTTCTGGGACGAGACATTGCTGTTGAGTTTTTCAAATGTTTTTTTTGGCACTTTGAGCACCACAAGCCGAGTGCCATCTAGTTCCATTATATTTGAGAGAAGACAGACATCTCTACGGCTGATATCTCCAACACTCGACAACTCACACCAAAACAATCTAGACTGATAAACAGCACTATAAGTGAGAGGAAAAATATGTATTTTTCATTTTGGGCTGAACTGTCCCTTTAACTATGAAAGGCAAGACATAAGCTTTTTCATCAGAGGGTCAGTCACAGGCCACTGTTTGCCTGCCCCAGCTGTGTTGGATGTGTACTTATATGAGGCTCATGTTTGTTCCCTGTGCAGTGCAGACAGCATCAGCAGCGACGAGGAGGAGATGAGGACTCTGGGGAGCAGCGGCAGTGAGAGCAGCACCCCTGACAAAACGGCCACCGCCGCCTCCATCTTCACCGAGCAGAGCAACTTGGTCAGCAAGTGCAAACGCTTTGAGCAGAAGTACCGGATGGCACTGGAGCAGAAGGTAGTGTGTGTGTAGTAATACTGTTATTTTGGGATAAACAAAGTGGATGGTAATATATATGCAAACGTGACATTTCCCATGATGCCTGCATGAACGTTAAAAGCTCGAGCTGTGAAATGCCAGGAGATGTGTTCTGTGAAGAAATGTTTTTGACACAAACAAACACATTTAGCTTGATTTTTTTTAATGTACTACATCCTTAATGTCACTTCCCTCTGTGGCTTTGGCTGTTACATAACCTCCTGAGACCCCAGCTTGTGTTTGATAGGCATTTTTAATTTCTCTGAGCTACTTAGGATTGGAAGGACCTGATAAGTATAAAAAACTAAACATTGTCTTTGAACAGGAAGTAATTTTTGTACAAAAAGATGTCTTCATAGGGAGACAATGGGCTTGTTTTTAATAGTCGCAAGTGTGTAAAAAAGTATAAAACTGTTTGTTTCAATACCTGAACACTGTTGTGCAACAAAATTACAAACAATGCAACATTTAGAGCTTAGAGGTCACTGTTCAAGTCCAAATCTGTTCAAAAACTGTTCATTTCAACGCCTGAACATGGCTGTGCAAAACAAAATTGCAAGTAATGCAAAATATCTAAAAGCTTTGTGATTCGTTCGTTTTGTAACCCTGGATCATATTTTCTCTGCTCCATACTACAATGTCCTTTTTGTCTGTGGGAACAGTCTGCCCCACCTAATTGGCCTGTGAGAAATGCTGGGATAGTACAATATTAAAGTCCCTGTGTGCTCAAACGAGTTTGTCCCAATTTCAGCATTTTAGCTTGTCACTGTTGCTAAAATTGTTCAAATTTGTAGCCATATCAAATTACAGATGTTATTTAGCACAAATAAACAAGTTTCAACCATAAAATTTGATCAGCTTTTGCACCTTGTCTACCTCCAGCTTCTGATAGTCTGGGGACACTCCTTTCTAAAGTGTGTTTAACACACCGGCGAAAACGGCCGGCAACAAAGCAACGCCTCTTGCATTTTTGAAAAGGTCACGCCCTCCCGGAAATGTGCGCTCCCCCTTTTCTCGTCCGCAAGGAAACAAACACACAGAGAGCTTGAAAATGGATGCCGAGAGATTTAACTCCGTTTTATCAAACGTGTGCTCAGTCCACAAGATTGTGGAAATGAAGGACTTACAGCGACTTGAGCCATTTTGTACCGCTGCACGTGTTTCTAGTCGGACTATGTTTACGAGCACAAGTGTTCAGCGAGTCACCGAAGGACTGCCCTGCGGATTTACTATTGGTTCTGCAACGTAGGGAATTTTTTTAAACTCTGAGATTGTATCCGCCCATCTAAATACAAAATCAGGGAGAAAGTCATCTGTCTTTAGTTAAGCAAAGCGTCTAAACTGACTTGTGAGTCTATTGTGTCGGGATCAGCTGTAGACTGAGCATAAAAGTGTCCACAAACTAGGACAACAGGTCCAAGTTATGCAGAATGGAGTATAAGGTGCAGGAAACCCAAAATATAACGTCGTCATATGAGGACACAGGGTCTCAGGAGGATAAAACGACAGACCTGCCACTGTCTCCACTTTGCTTTGAGCCAAAAACAAAAAGCTCAAACAGCATTAAAGGGGTGCTTTACCCATTATCAACCAGCTTTGTATCATGACAATGTGGGTAGTATGTGTAAAAAGATCATTTGTTTCATACCAGCCGCCATATTGTTTCCCTTGGAAAAAAAAACAAAACAAGCTTGCATTACCTCACCTACTAGTAGGAGCGTTTATTGGTCTGGTGCAGCGCAGGGCATTCTGGTAGTTGTAGGTTTTCTACCTCTTGAGCAAAAGCGAATGCCACAGCCCCTCCCTTTGTTTTCTCTGGTCATGTAGCACCAATTTCAAAAGTCTTTGTGTTTTTCCACTGCATAGCCTAGTTTTACAAAAAGACCATCTTTTCAGCATTGAAATACTTCTGTAAACAAACACACAACACAAATGTGTATGCTCATGTGTGTGTTTACCTCAGGGCTACCTAGAGGAGCTGGTCCGTCTCCGAGAGGCCCAGCTGTCAGAGGCCATGTCTCATAACAAAGCTCTTCAGCAGAGCCTAGCAGACACACACGTCTCCCACACACTGGAGAAAGAGCAGCTCGAGTACATTGTACTGGAACTACAGGACCAACTGTGAGTTCATCCTGCCTCTCTGTGTGTGTTTGTCAGTGCATGTGAGGTCGGTGACGGTGAGGTGGAGAGCATTTTGCAGCAGCATCCAGCTGTGGGTTTGACATTCAGGACACAGCAGGAAGCCCGGAGGTTGTAGTCGGTTTGCTGTTTGTGTTTTGTTGAATCAATCGCTGTTTTTCGCCGAGAGGAAAAGCTGCAGCAACGTTGTGTCTTTAAATTAATGCTCTAATTAGTGAAAAAACATTTTCAGTTTGATCGCTAATTTAATGCTGGCTGCACAGTCTGTCAGGAGGATTTGTGTGTCAGAATCTCTGGAAATTAAACTGCAGTCTAAAGCCAGTGGAATGAGTCAGTGGATGTTTTCAAATGCAAATAGAGTGAGAGGCAAAGTGAGGAGCAGCGAGTGCAGTCAGAGAGATGACACTGTGAGTCAGAGAGTATTTAGAGTACGCAGGTATTGTTGTTTATTGTTTATTCAAGGATCCCTATTAGAGGCAGATCTGCACATTGCACTGGGAACTTTTGCACATTGCCTGACTAATATTTTTGCACCTTCTGCACAAACTCCACATCTTATTCTGACACAGTCATAAACAGCTTTATTGTGCATATTTGCTATGTCATTGAACTTTTTAAATAACTATCTTAGTCATATTTTTTATTGTAATTTTTCTAGTCTATATTCATATTCTTGAGTGTTGCAGTACTTTTTTATGTATGTACCAAAAAACCAAAGCAAATTCATTGTAAGTGAAAACCTACTTGGCAATAAATCCTCTTCTGATTCTACTTCTCACGTGGATCTGCCTCTCGTCTTCCTGCGGTCCTGTTCTTAGAAATACAGTATGCTAAATGCTAAACTTGCTATGCCAGTGGGCCACTTTTTCAAAATGACAGGAGGCCAGGGGCCAGTTAGTAAACAAACATAGATGATGAATATATAAATAATTAGCTCTGACCTCTGTCAGCGATCCTCTCCTGGCACTTTTCTTTTAAATAAACAAGCTCTGTTGTGATGCGTCTTTAATGCACTCTGGCCCCTGTTGCCAGTGGTCGGCGGGACACCTTGCACCCTATTGAGGGCCAGGGGCCGTATTCACAAACACAAACTGAGAACACTCTCAGAGAGCTCTCAACTTTGCCTAAAAACTTTAGTAAGGAGTCCTAGCTTAGGAGTGAGTTAGGAAGGTTCTCAAAGCAACTCTGAGCAAGGAAGGGACAGGAACTTTTATCATAGTGAGGAGGTGTTGACCCCGTTGCTTGGTGTGATGCATTCTTTTAACAGATGTGATTGGTTGTCAGAGACATGCCCTTTTGTGAGTCTGCAAGGTGTGGACACCCAGTGGAAATTAAATGAACTGCTGACTGTGAAAGTGTTGTCATTGTTAGTGCGATCACTCTGCTGATGGAAGGTGGAGACAGACTCAAGTCATCACTGCTGCACTGTTGCATTTTTCCAGTATTTCAAATATCTTAGTGTTGTCATAATATATTTCTGGCATAATAATGATATTGTGTTGGGTGTGATGTTGTGTTATGTTTTATGTTAAATGTTAAGTGACTGCATTTGTGCAGATATTATTTTACACTGCACTGAATGACCTTTGTCCTCTTTCTGTCTGAAGAGTTCATTCAGTCAATAAATTGTCTCTAACTCTGGACGTCTGTTGTCTTTAGCACGGTACTGAAAAACAATGATTTGCGGTCCAGACAAGAGCTTACTGCCCATCTGACCAATCAGTGGCCATCTCCTGTCGTCTTGGATGCCAACGCCGTTGCCTTGGACACGCTGCTGTACAGGAAGAGCACGGGACAGTGGGAGGAGTATGTAGATGCTTTTACAGCTTCCAACTATTTTTTATTATTAATTAATCTCAATAACTTAAGTGAATTAATACATGGAGTACAGACCTTGCTCATTTATCTGTATCAGTAAATGTGTTTAAAGATTATTGTTTCAGCACTGGTTACGTGTAATCTTTACTGATCCTCTGTCGCCTCTTTGCAGGAAGAGTTTCCAGAGCCTGGAGCAGCTGTCTGCAGACATGAGTCTCTCCCAGACCTCACTTGAACCGGCACACACAATGAGTCTAGAGGGCAGGCCGACCGGCACACACTGGCCCCACCAAGGTACGTCTCCTTCTGCGAGTAAGCACCGTTGTCCAGGAGGGCCTCTGCTCTGATGTGAGTATTAATCTTATTTATCTTGTCACTCAGGTAAAGAGGAAACTCCATCTCTAAAGGGTCTGTGTGGCTCCCTGACCTCAGTCGCAAGCTACAAGTCTCTGGCCAGCCTGAAGTCCAGCGAGTGTTTGGCCAGTCCTGCAACAGAGATCAGCAGCCCGGGCTTCACTCCTTCATAAGGAACATAGAGCTAAAAAAACACATCACAACCAGGGCCAGACAATCCAGGAACTTTCTTAATGTAGGTGTTTCTGAGCCTCTTTACACCTGGTATTGACGTGCTTCTTGGGTGGTACCATCACAAGTGGACAGCGCTAAGTACAAGTGTAAACAGCCACCAAGACGCACTGTGATACGATAACTCCAACCACTTGTAGAGGTGGTCGTGGTGAGACTCACAAAATGTTAATAAATTCAAGATTCTCTCTTTCACTGAACTAAGACTAACGTTAAGCTTACTTGCCTTGTGACCTCGTCGTAAAACACACTTCATTCAAACTCAACAGAAACGAAATAAAACTCACCAAAACCGTCTGACTTAGTTTACTTGCTTTTGGTTTAGTTTTTTAGTCCACTGTTCCAATAATCATCGACTCTGGTTCGGTCAAAATAAACCCTTAAAGGGCCAGTGTGTAATATTTGGCATGGTTTATTGTCAATCTGAATCTGAATCTGAATATTCTACCCATTAATATGTTTATATAAGTGTATAATCGCTGTAAAATAAAATTCATTTGGTTTTCGTAGCCTTATAATTATGCTTTTATATATATATATATAGCAAGGGCCTTGCTTTAGAGAGGTCGCCATCTTGCGCCGCCATGTATGTAAGGCAGACCGAGCGGACAATCCAGCCAGCCAGAGAACGCGTTTCGCGTGTATAAATGAACCAACGAAGACAGCGGAAGGAAGGAAGAAGGAGGAGGAACAGCAGAGA
>NC_065511.1:33474930-33500418 GCF_006386435.1 Epinephelus moara | reverse complement strand
TTATATCTCCCCAACATGGTTTAGATTTCTAAATAAATATTCACCTCGTCACTAGATAGACCTACTCCTGAAAAACTCGTGCGCAAGGCTTTTTGTCCCTACGAGGCCACCGTCATTTACCCGACGGGAGGGGTGAGCGAGTGAGCCCTGCAATCTAGAATTTGACCACTGATTTTACTGTTTTCAACCCATTTTACACACTGGCCCTTTAATTCACAGAGTTAGATGTAAAAAATAAGCTGTTTTTCCATCGGTCTCTTTCTGCCATGCAGGCTGGCTGTTTGCAGTCCTGTAACGTTATCCCCACTCCTCGCAGTCACCATGTATGTCATCTTAGCTGCCTGTTGCACCAGTAGAGACTGACACTAGGTGGTGCATGATGTGCGGCACATATATCCTCAACACAGCCTCTCCATGTGATTTCAAAAGAAAGATGAGTGTCTGTATTTTTGACAGTATTGTCTTGTAGTAGTAGTCGAAAGGGGTCAGTTGAGGTGGTTAGGGCATCTGATGAGGATGCCTCCTGGGTGCCTCACGTTAGAGGTGTTCTGGGCATGTCCAACTGGTAGGAGGCCCCGGGGCAGACCCAGAACACACTGGAGGGATTACATATCTCATCTGGCCTGGGAACACCTTGGGGTCCCCCAGGAGGAGCTGGAAAGTGTTGCTGGGGAGAGGGACGTCTGGGGTGCTTTGCTCGGCCTGCTGCCCCACGACCCGGCCTTAGACAAGAGCATGAAAATGGATGGATTGAAAATCTTATCATGTAATACCGCCCAAGCCTAGTGCTGATGCTTTATAACAGGGGTGTCCAAACTGTTTTGAACTGGGGCTGGATTAGACAATGGGAAAATACCTGGAGGGCCAGCTCCTAAAAGTGACGAGCTTTGCTGTCGACTTTATGCTTCTTTGCTGTGTTCATGTCTGCCCCCGATCTAAACTTTCGTTAGCTTGTTTACCATCTATTTATCATTTTGCCTGTGTAGTTCCTACTTGGGGCATGTCTACAAACTGTTTGACAGTCCTGCCATCGTGAGGTGAACCGAAAAAATGCAAAGTGAACTTGCTTGACTATCCAATACTGTGTTGTGGACCATACATAGTCTACTTTGAACAACAAGCTGGGGGCTGTTTAAAAGTGGTTCGGGGGCCACAATTGGCCCCCAGGCCAGACTATGGACATGCCTGCTCTATTACTTACCCAATTTATGATGAATTGAACAAAGTATTGTGGATAAGCATCGATCGGTTGGCCCCTTGGAAGCACAGTGTTAAATCTGCTGACAGTGGTATCTCCAGCTGTACCGACACAACCCCTCACATGACTAGCAAACATACTAGCAAGAGCGTGGACGGAATAACTTTGTGCTGGGCCTTTATAGTGTAAGTGACATAGGCAGCAACACAATCTGAACACAAGCTGTCAGCTGGAGACGCATAATAGACACAGATATGAACAGTGATGTGTCTCGGCTGTCCACCTGCGTTCGGATTACTGAAGCGCTGGTCAATACCAGGTGTCAGCAGGCTCATTGATTTGTAGACATTTCTGTTCTGTCTGTATGTGGAGCTTTAACAGCTGGAAGTCGGGTTTGTAAGTAGAGAATCAGGTGAAGCGTGTTCTTTGAATTGTGTTAAACTCAAGAGCAGCTCCATCAGACAGAATAATGTCTTATTACTGTACCATACAGCTGAAACGACCTCTGACTCTCTATAGAGGATATCCTGCTGTTATTTCATTAATAGAGAGGCGAAGTCCCTCCCCTTCCATTTAGTTTTGTGCTCAATGATCTACACCTCTTGTCACGTACAGTTTATGTCACCAACACCAACACGGCTGTTAACTCCACACATTTCACAACATTCTCCCAGAATATGAGAATAAGCATTAAAGAGGTGAAAATTACTACAAGTCTGGCCATGTCAAGAGCCACAGATGTGCCAATGTCAGTACATCCCAGTTGGAAACACACAGGCATCGTAGCTTCAGCAAGAGGAAGTTATGACATCACTTACATGATTTTTGGATGTCTTAATAATTACCTATTTATTTATATTATCATATGTGTGATTCATGTCACAGGGGATCAAAATAATATTTGTCTCTTGACGTTGACTACAGCACCTATTTCTTCCGAAACAAGGTCCATCAGAAGGGGAGGGACTTCACCTCTCTCTATGTGTTTTTGTTTTGTTGGTGTTTTTATCTGTGGAGCATCAGTTTTTTTCCATTATGGGAAATGTATTAAATAATAGAGAGTTTGTGTAAGGATTGAAAGGTTTCCCAGGAGATCATAGCATGCTGAAAATACTGAGTGTAGATCAGAGTTCTGAGAAAACACAAAATACTGAAAGCTTTGGTCAGTGTTAGTCTCTTGTCACTATGAATCATTTCAAAGGGTCTTTTATTATCGTCTGTGCTTTTACTGCTGCCACTGAATTCATGTTTTTTTTATCTAGTGATCTCTTTGATTTCTGATGAATGTACCTCCACATTTGTCACATTATGACATCAAAGTTTTGCATAATGCCGTCTCACTTTTTGTTTTCGGGTGTAAATGTTTCTGCACTTTTTTCACATTTTTTTATTTGATCAGTTTTATATTATCAACATGGTGTATAATGCAGTGTCACATGGTTTTGTTCTCAGGTAATGATCCCTATGATTAATACTCACCCTTTATTACTTTAAGATTAAAGGGACACTTCATTCCAAAATCAGAAATACATTTTTCTTCTTACCTGTAGTGCTGTTTATTAATCTAGATTGTTCTGGTGTGACACCATGTCCTAACAGCAAGTGAGTGTCAGACTGTCGCTCCACAGTGTGTTAAATTGGAGACTTTCTGTCCATGCTAGATCTGTAAAATATGGAACTCCATCACATCATGTAAACAAACGACTTACCTCGCAGCTGTGGTCTCAGAGTAAGCACTGAAAAAATGTTTTAGTACGTACTTCCTTATTTTCCATATTCACAACAATACTATCACTCCTATCGTATAGATATCATTGTTGTAGCTACCACACTGTATTCATATAGTCATTAGTTCACGGTCCTCACAGTTAAATACATTCAGTATCGTACTTGTGTTTGGCCATTTCTGCAAGCTAGTTTGCTGTCTCTGTCAAGTAGCTGTGCGTTATTCATTCACTCTACAGCAGGAAACGGCACTTCAAAATGAAAACTGTGCTGGAAATTCACTGTGCTTAAAAATAAAGTGTGTTTTTACCTGCCAGTTGGGAACTACTGCTGTATCGTACCACCATCTCCACTTTGTAAAACAAGCTAGCTTGCTAACAAGCTCAGCTAAGCATCCCAACAATACTTGCCAGAAACTTTCAGCTCCGTGGGGCTCTCCCTCCTGCCACATGCCAACTTATTTAGGTTTTTGTAGGTATCATAGATAACTCCTCGTGAATCAGCAACTCCTTGTCCACTGTGGTGCTTTCAACACGAGCAACAAGAATAAAATATAAAAGGGCTGCTCAACAAAAGTTTTGCTCAAAAACGGTGCACTGCATCACGCTGTGTTTGCCTGAGGCTAATTAGGACAGTCTAATAGAAAACAGTGCAATCAAACTGATTTAGTTGCTGATGCTTACATCACATCTAGTTCAGACACAGTATGAGTTGTCGAGTGTTGGAGATATTGGCCGTAGAGATGTCTGCCTTCTCTCCAGTATAATGGAACTAGATGGCACACTTATGGTGCTCAAAGTGCAAAAAAAAAACAAAAACATTTGCTAAACTCAACAGCAATGTCTCTGTTCAAAAATCATAACCTGGTTACTCAAGATAATCCATAAAACTTGTTGTGAGCAGTTTCTTGTAGGAACTATTTTCTTTCTACCGAACTACACCCGCCAACTGTATCACTGCGCAGAAGGAAGTGTGAAGTCTACTCATGGACGAGGCTAACGCTCCTGGCAGTGTAAGATGTGAACATTAATTGCATCCTCCTTGATTAAGCTGTAACGTTCACTTGCTCAGTGGTGCTAGGTGAGCTAGCAGTAGATGCACGCTTCCTTCTGCGTGTTGATAAATTTTGCGGATGTAGTTTGGTAGAAAGAAAATAGTTCCTACATGAAACTGCTCTCAACAAGGTCTGTGGATTATCTTAAATAAATGAGTCAGGATTTCTGGAAGGAGACATTGCTGTTGAGTTTTTTAAATGTATCTTTTTGGCACTTTGAGCACCACAAGACAAGTGCCATCTTTTTCCATTACACTGGAGCGAAGACAGACATCTCCGCGGCCGGTATCTCCAACACTCAGCAACTCACACCAAAACTATCTAGACTGATAAATAGCACCACAGGTAAGAGGGACAATATGTATTTTTGATTTTGGGGTGAACCGTCCCTTTAAGCATTATTGGCCCTTTAATTATTCAAATGCAGTATTTTAATGGCTAGTTACCACAAATAGATCACTCTTAAAACTCTAATTAAAGATCTGTGTTAGAACCCAGTAAAGAATATCTTGCGACAGATATTTTTGAGACTAAGAAACATGTATTTGCAGAATATCAGTATAAAGTGATGTTTCATTGGTGACTAGCCGTGTACCTCAACACTGAACACATGACTTTGCCTTTAGCTCGTTTCAGCAGTCATTTGCACAGATATGCAGCAGATGTTTTATTGGATTTGTTTGCCTTTTTATCCTTCATTTTGAATAAACTCCACTTGATCAAACAGTGAGAATTTGATAGCGACATTTGAGTTTCTTTTTGACAATGAATGTGTGTGATACAGTCTGTATAAAGTCAATGCATGAGAAGAATCTACAAAGACAATCAGGTATGTATAGTAAACATTTGAAATGTCATATTTTCATGAAGTTTACACGTGTCACAGTCCACACTCTAATGGCTTAACACTTGATTTGGGCTGTTGTGCATTTGTTTCTCTGTCACACGTGTATTCACAGGTAACAGGGAGTTGGAGTACAGGTGCAAACACAGAGATCCTCTCTGTGTTGCGGGAGGATACACTGACTTGGACTGACACAGGGGAATCACAATCTTGTATCTCTAATGTAAGGACTTCAGGCACAGTGCACATGATCACAGTGAGACATATCACATTATTAACAAAACTGTGGCTGCCATCTGCTGGCTGTTCAGCGCATCAAAAAGCATGTGATTGGAGCACTGACGAGACAAAACATGATCTATTTTCAGTTGTGCACACAGGATCTGTAGGAGTGAGCATATATTATAGAATATCATTTTAAATACACATAAACTGAATTTAATATAAATCTGTAACGCAGAAATGGGTCGAGCCGTTCATTTCTGCTTGTGTTTTTTTACTTTGGCAAAATGAGCCTTTTCTCCCCCTGCTATAGTATCACAGTGGTCGTAGTGCTGTTTCAGGAGTTGCTGGTCTGCAGCGGCCTGAGTATCCTCTCCTCGTTGTATTTGCGGAAAAAGGCTTTTCCGAACTCGTAGGTGCTGATCATGATTGCGCAGGCCGGGGCCACTTTGATCAGCCTTGGGAGGAAACCTGACAGAGAAACAACACATAAGAGGAGTGATTACAAGCCATGTAGTGAGATATAACTGTAATCATTCACAGAATATCACGCAGGGTTTCTACCTCTTAACAGTCCGCTGAAGCCGTCCTGCGCCACAATCCTGCTCATCACACTGAGGGTGGAGGTGGAGACCTGATGGGACACTGATGAGACAACGACAATAGTCAACATCAAATGGCACATTAAAGCTGGGGTAGGCGATTTTGGCTTCACAGGGCAAAAATCCCATAATAACCTTTGAGCATATTGTATTTCAATTGGACTGAGAGAAAAATAGATTTCTGCACCTCCTCTTGGCTCTGTTTTCAGGCTTTAAAAAATCTAGCATGTGACGAGAGACTTTGGCCAACAGAGGGCGTCTCTATTGGCTGTTCTACAAATGCATATGCGTGCCCCTTCGGAAAAAGCCTAATTCAAACAAAATAATACACATTAATATCGGCAAAGTGTTTCACAGAAGGAGAGAGAATGTTTATCCTTCTGCTAACAGTAGCCTAAGGGCCTGCATACACAATGAGTTTTTTGCGGCATCAAAGCAAACATTTTCAGTAAAGCCACGCAGAAGGTAGAGTAACACCAGTGCGGCAAGTGTTTCCAAGCGTCTGTTTTTTTCATGGCTTAAGATAATAATACAAAATAAATAGGCACAAAATAGGCAGCACTGATCAAATATAACTCAAGACTCTCCTACTGCATTGCCTATTTCTTGCTTTAAATGTTTTCAGAAAGTTTTGCTCTGGCTGGTGGACGGTGCTTCGTTTTCAGTTCGCCTGTTTTCAACATGGCAGTCACCAACTTTCTCATTTTACAGCTAAACAGTAAAACAGTGGTTCTAAACTGGTCCAGCCACGGGGGCCAGATTTCTCCGTAGTCATTAGTTCAAGGTCCACACAGTTTAATATATTCAGCATTGTACTTGCGTTTGGCCAAGTCGTCAAGCTAGTTTGCTGTCTCTGTCAAGTAGCTGTCCGTTTATCACTCACTCTACAACAGGAAACGGTACTTCAGAATAAAAGCTCTGTGCTGGAAATTCACTGTACTTAAAAATAGAATGTGTTTTTTACAAACTTGACATTTTTATTGGGAACCATTGCTCTAAAATATGTGTCTGTAAACATCTAAAGTGAGAAATATGAAATGCAGTAACAGAATCTGATTCATATTTGATCAGCGCTGCCTAGTCTGTCAGTTTAACCACAGTTCACGAGCAGTGATTGTCATGTTTGAAATCTGCGTTAGAGACTCCTCCGCTCTGATTGGCTGTTTTCGTTCCCGTCCAGCGATGCCATTAGGAGCGCTGGCATTTGACAGAGAGGGCAGAGGAATATTTTGTTTCAGCAGACATGACGAAAACGTACTTTATAAAAGTTACTGCAGCTTTAATGTAGGAAAAAACATCTTATTCCACATTGTCTGACAGTTTTACAGAAACATCCTGTGTCAGCTTGTTCCAGCTCTTCATTGAAGCTGTGTGATGTTTACACTGTATGACTTTGGAAACTTTGGGATCTCTTAAATCGTCTACTGAAATAGAAAACTGTCTTAGATTAAAGGAATCAAAGACAATGTTTGGCTGCACAATCTCCACAATCTTTTCATATACGCTTTGACAACTGCAGAACTACCATGGAGGGTAAAACGCACCGGTTGGAGATCTTGGAAATCAACTGATGTACAACAATCACAATCTTCAAAGCAGTAAATAATGATGTCATAATTACAATTCTTTGCTTGTAGCTCTCCCAGCTCCACCTGCCTCCTCGTTTTGACGACATCAAAAGGTAACGTTACGATGGCTGCAATCTGAAATGGAAATATGTATCAATTAATTAGTGATATTTTCTTTCGAGTTCTATTCCTGCAGGTTGAAGAGCTGAGTTCTGAGCAGTTTGACAGGACACAAGGCGCAGATACACTTACAGAGCCAGACACCGCTCCAGATATGAAGGTCATGGTAAAGGTGGGTTCTCTGGTGTTATACAGCTCACACAGGAAGCTCTTGCCCCTCTCATAGTTGTACCAGTACATGGCAGAGAAGGGCACGTCTCGGAGAAGCGTGGGCCCCAGGCCTCGCCACAGAGACAGCCTGCCCTCTGCCTGCACCGCAGAGCGGATGCAGTCGGTCAGCTCCCTGTACGTCTGTTTCCGAGACTGCATCTTTGTACGGATCAGCTCCAGGGGGCTGATCACTGTCGCTGAACCCACTGACACACACACACGGAAACAGAGAGGAAAAGTTTAAAACATACTGTCGCAGAGAACACACCAGGTGATGATGACATTTTGAGCATTTTAACTGAAGAGTCGTGTATCACTTCATGAATTATTAACAAGCAAATTGCAGTCACCCTCCTCGACTGTGCTTTTTTTTTTTTTAACTTTCTTTTTAATAACTATTCATTGATTGTTATTAAAAACCCAGCCAGGGTCACAACGTGTCCAAAATGAAATCTAATGTAGTGATAAAATTACACACAGATACTCAGAGCTGTTGGGCAGAAGGTATGGGTGGATGCCCTTGAAAATTAATCTAGATATTAAAACACCAGCATTATTAAAATACAGCAATAAGTTAATCAAGCTGAAAGGAACTCTGATGACTCAAAAAACACCTTTTCAACTGATACTGTTTTGATAAGAGTTCTAGTGTGTAGGATTTAGTGGCACCTAGCTGTGAGGTTGCAGAGTGACACCAACTGAGACTTGTCTCATGTGCCAAGTGTGCAGGAGAAATCTGGTTCCTGTGGCTGGAACACTTGGGAACCACTGCTGTAGAACATCCTGGTATTTTTGGCATACTCCATTTGACATACTACGTACTTGGGCATACTAAATGGTATGGTAGTGTGGGTATTGGAACACACTAACTATATTAGTAATTATATAGTGCAGACTGATAAAGGAGGAAATACAGTGAGTGCTGGACGGAGCAGTGAGTGACAAGAACCCCGCCCACATTTAAGAGTACTGTTTGCAGTGGAAACCCTAGAGTCTAGGTACCATGTCTGAAGGGTTACTTTAGGTTCCACCAAAGTGTTTGGTGAAAACGGGGCTATAGTTGTGAATATTACAGTCCAATTCTGCCAATAGGTGCCCCTAATCCTCACACTGGACCTTTACATAGATGGTTCCACTCTGTAAAATAATCGATGCTGGGATTGGTCCTCTTGATGTGACAGCATTTGGCTCACCTCTAGCGATAGCTCCTGCCAGAAGAGGAGCCACCTGAGCACGCTCTCCCATCCTGACCCTCAGCGCTGCGCACAGCTGATCGTAGCACGTGAAGTAGATCACTGTAGCAGGGACTGCCATCACACTGGAGATGACACATATGGAAAATATTCATATATTAAGCTTCCGTCAAGATTATTCCAAGCAGGGAAAATGTCAGCTGCAAACGCAACACCAATAAATTACTGAACATTTATTAAAGAAACTTCCATTAAGATAACACTTAACATGAATCAATCTTTAGTCGTCAGCCCTCAAGAAAACCTTAGGTGGTTTGCCACTAATTGGTACAACTTCAAAGTACCCTTAATGAGTGCATCGGCTACGGGCTAAACGACTGTCGGCCGACCACATTTGCTCAATAACTCACTCTAAGAGGAGCGAAAGCAGGATGAAGTGCAACAGGGGAATAAAAGAGACACAGAAGACTTCACACTCACAGGGTTGGAGGTAGACCGCTCCATAATGATTTTACTCCTTCGTTGCGGACTATCTTTATGAAGGCATCCTGCGGAGATGTGAGTGTAGAGTCAATGTGCTGTTTGGCAAGTGAGACAAGCAAAAGCTGGGGCACTTGTCTGACTAACTCTATGCCTTTGTATTTTATTTTGGGAAAGAGTGAATTGGGGAAATGGTTACCAGCGTGCCACTGAAGTGACCTGGGGCTTTGTACCAGGCCCTGGAGTTGCCGTTTTCACACACACATATGTGGTCCATTAGTCCGTTGCAGTAGACGAAGCATTTCCCTGAAAGATATTGGGAAAAAAAAACTTAGTCATTTCACATTTACTGAATTAAACAAATAAAACCAACACAGTTCATTTTCCTTGTACCTTTGGGGAAGGGATTTTTCTGTGCTTGCAGTCTGATCTTCACAACATCCAAAGGTGTAACTGAAAAAAAAGTTAAATTAACATGAGTCGCCATGTATGAAATTAAGTACATGCAATGTCTTTCTGTGCAAATAGATCTGCTGTACTACTTATAATATACGTCAGTGCTTGTACATGTTTTTGGTCTGTCTGTTAAGTTTTTTCGGTGAGCCAAGCTAGGTCAAATCCTGTTTTCTTGTGACTCTCGGGTCGTCCACACACAGCGTCTCATGACTCTGCATCAAATCAGCTGTCACTCACATCTTCGTGGTCAGACCTGCAGCTGCCACTTAAGTTGGAGCGCACCGTGCACTTGTAGGCCTATTCTGACCTGTAAGCTAAATGTATTCAAACAGTCCAGGATACTCGTATGACTATGTCCACTTTTCAAAATACGATGTTAATACAGTGTAAATATGTATATGGTGATAAGCTCAATTAGATCATATTCACAGGAACTATAAAACATATTTAAAATTATTGAAAATAGTTCCAAAAAATAGTAGTGTTGTTTTACGCCAAATTCATTGACAGTCATTACATTTTTATTATTTTATTATTGAATTGTTGAAACTTTGATTAGTGATTACACACTCTTTCTCGTGGCAAAGTGTGCTTAAATCGTAAAACAGAATTTAGAAAAATTAAAATGAAAAACACCAAAATTGGGAAAAAATAAAAAGGAATCTGGAAAAAATTTAAATGGATTTAATAGGGCCCTAAAAATGTAACATGGGTGTTTCTGTATGTTGTGGCCCCTTGTAATATATCACATATATTTTGCATTACTATCAACCATTTTCAAAAGTAAACAGCTATTTTTGTTTTCCTACATTTCAAGAAACCTTAAATTAACCTTCCTTGAATTATTCTCTCACATTATGAACATTTTCATGAACTTGATTAATAATCTGTCACAGTCACAAACATAAAAAGTTTGATACAGCGACAGAAACTATTTAAAAAAGAAAAGAAGTAGTTACCACATTTTACATGATTATTTTCACCACGTCCATGTTCATCTTATTGTTTATCTACTGCTCGGATTTCCTCTCAGGTCTTAAAGTTTCGAGAATCCCATCTGTATTTGAACACATCACTTAGACAGACTTTTAAATTCATTCAATTCATTACCACCACAAAATAAAATGCTAACTCAGTTTTAACAGACATGAAAAAGAAACAGAATGTTCACGGTGGATTCCCTGAAGCGCACTTGTTTGACTAGTTATCATGTAAATATTGATGACATTAATGCATTCTAATAAGACAGCTCTGCAGTTAATCCTACCTACTTACAGGATAGTATTGTATTAGACTGCATTGGTTTTCCCTGGCTTTACCCATAGATGCACAATAATAAGGTTTTACCCAATAAAGTGTCAACTGAGATTTAGGTTTCAATTTTTAAAGTAGATTTTCAGAATGCACTGAATTGAGTAGAAAACAGTGACTGCCGGTAAAGACAGGAAACAAACGGCGAGTTATAAGAAATGATTAAACGTAGTATTGCTTTGCATGAGCTAAAACAAGTAAAAAGCCTAAACAGGACAGATGCTTAGTCTCTCACCAAACAAAGATGTAAGGATGGCTCCGGAGCAGGACGCTGCCATCTGCTGCAGTGGAGTAATGCCATTAGAGGCTGGAGGACGTTGACCACTCATTGTGTCTTCTTAAAAGCAGAGATACAGTTTGACATTAGACGTGTTGTAGACTGTGTGTAACTTATCAAGAACCTGTTTTATCAAATGAGTAAATTAGTAGCCACAGAAACGTTGACTTAGTTAGAAAGTAGTGGAATAATTAATCAGATCTTTTACGTAAAGGGGAACTACAGCTATTTTCAAAATTCATACATGTTATTCCTGTGGTTTAAGACAGTCCAAATATATTTGTAAAATTGACAACTCTGTCCCAAGTACAAAAAGCAGAATGCTAAAACTTAGATTGATTAAAAATTAAATTGAAATTAAATTGTGTTTTGGTCTGGAGCTGCTCCATAGGCAATGAATGCTAAAAGATGTTATAGATCTGGGGAATTCAAAGTTTTACAGGCCAACGACCCCTTAGCTGTAAGAGATACAGAGCGGGAACCCCCTACTGCATATATTGCATAAAACTGAGCTGCATATTCAACTGGGCGGATGGAGGTTGTCAGGCAGAGAGCCATATCAGCCTCAGATTGCAGCCTTGACCTGTGTTTACTTTTCCAGTAGGTGAGGGAGGAAACTCCACTTTCACAAGTATAACCAGGATGTATACAGGGTATATGAAGAACCTGATTTCTCTGTTCTCATGTAAACGCCATGTCCCAAATATGATCATAACTTAGATAAGCCTCGTAAACAGGTTATTCATGTGCATGTAATCGCACTCTATGTCTGTGGAGCAGCTCCAGACTTTATATCTTATCACATCACAAGTTTGAGACTCACCTCGTGTTCACAAATACTGACTGAACTTTCTAAGGCCATGGAAATGACATTTGGAATTCTTAATTTAGATGGATTTCCCCTTTAAGTAAAAGTAGCAATACTACAGTGTAAAATAGTCAAGTGAAGTGAAAGTGAAAGTCCTGCATTCAAAGACTTAGGCTCAAGTAGAAAAGTATTAGCATAAAAATAATGTTTAAGTGCCCAAAGTAAAAGTACTCATAATGGCCCATTAACTGGATTATTACTGATGCATTCATGTTGTAATCCTTTTAATGCTGAAGCTTGTAAAGGTGGAGCTTATTTTAATTACATTATGTACTGATGGCTGTCTTAATCCATATTTTTAGGGATATATTAGGGACTGTTCGTTATTTATGATAGGAGAGGGGGTGGTGCAAATAGGGAGGGGCATGTCAAATATTTTTTTCAAGCAATGCGGCAGGACTTATTTTTTTATTTTGGCTTAAGGGAGGGGCATACAGCTCATTGAAAGAAAACAGCCCTTTGAAAGCGGGTTTGAAAGGGCTGTTTTCTTTAAAATTACTCTAAACTACACCATTTATTTCAGGCAGAAACAAAAAGTATCTTTGGATTTTCAAATTTATGATGGTACTTGAACACATTACATGGGACGATTGCTACCAACAGAAAAACAAATCTGAGTTAAAAAAATGGTGATATTTTATCAAAGTTATTTTATTCTACATCTAAAATTTTGTAAAAATTCAGCACTAGCAAACCAACATACATAACAAGAGAGGAAAAACTGTTTTCTTTTTTTCCAACTTGAGGAGTTTACCCTCAATCTTTAACTTTCAAACATCAAGTTAGGGTAAGTCTTTAAAACGTTATAACTAATTTATGGTGGAGGGAGGGTTGAGCATTTCTCCAAGTCACTCAGGGAGACTCAAGGAAAAACATTTGTAGCTTTGGGGAGGGTTAAAAAGCAAAAGAAAACAAACAAGCAAAAAAGTCAAACCCCAGCCACCACCCTCCTCTGATAAGTAAAGAACAGTCCCTTAGTAATAATACTCACATTCTGCAATACAACTTAAGTTATCAGATAAATATAGTGGAGTAAATGGTACAATATTTCCCTCTGTGATGTAGTAACGTAGAGGTATAAAGCAGCATAACATACTCAAGTAAGCCACAAGTATGTCAAGACTGTACTTAACTAAATGTACTCAGTTACATTCCAACACTGTGGTTACTAACTTATTACAATATCGCCCCAGGTGTCGTAACATTACATGAACAGAACTCTCCAGCTAACCCATGCATGCATATCTTTATACAGCCATTTTATATATCTTCATACATTCATGGGCTGACCTGGGTTAGCTATTTAAGTTAGCTAACTTCCTACCTGCTAAAGCGCCTCAGCATCAACGAAGTCGTCCATGAACACACACATGATCCTCGGGTTTTTTAGTATTTTGACAGTTACTACTACTGTCCTACATGATCGAAAGGGATAGCATAGCTCCAACACGTGTGTGTGCGCAGTGGTTGTAACCTTAGCTAGCTGGTCAGTTTACACAACATGATAACATTTCCTGCACCGTGTTAATTTCAGCAGAGCACATTCTTGCACTTTTCGGAACTTTACGTTACATTAAACGCAGAAGAGGATATTAATATTTACATACGAAGCGTATAAAAGTTGTTTGTAAAGAGGCTAATTTATCGATTTGCATTTTTAATGTATATTTTTATTATTTAATTTTTTTTACAGCAATGTGGAAACATCACTTTCAAACACAGAGGCAGCGTTTACTTATTTTCGGTGTTGCCAGGGTTGAAGAATTTCCGTAAAACCTCACAACGTCACAATTTGTCAACGGTATTAAAAGAACGACCGTGACGTTCATCAAAGACAAGTGGGTTATTTTTAGGGATACTAAATGTAAATACAAAACTGCTGTTTAACTAATTTGGGAACGCCCACTGAGCACCTTTAAAACAAACGTAACAGTGCTTACGTGACCGGAAAGTATCAAACATGGCAACGTAGACTTCCTCTTCTATTGGATTTAAAGCGGGAAAGGGAAGCTTTGTGGAACTGTGGTCTGAAAAGTTTCCTACAGCTGGCTTAACAGTTGTAAAACCTCCCACAAATGGATAGTTTGTGCCAGCAAACTTGCTCACGTCGCTCGTGTACCGTTTATTAATGTTAGCTTACGAAATAATGTAACGTAAAGTTAGCAAAGCAGTTAACTGACAAAGCTGTGTGCACCGGAGGAAACGAAACAGTAACGTCACACGGTAAGACTGCATTTAAAAGTTACCGTTGGTTAAATCCGGCTATCGGTTGACACTAACGGTACGCCAACATTACATTGCTCATATTTTACTATTCAAACCGTTTTTGCCTTACTGTTTGTCGTATTTGTAAATATCCGCTTGTTTGTTTACCAACAAGGACTTCCTGGGTCATGTTGACTTGAGACAAGAGGGCAGTAAAAACATTTTTCTCCTCAATGAAAGAAAATAAAATGAAGCCGAAACGCATCCAGAGGCACACAGGCCCCAATTGGCAAGGTAATGTTTATGTATTTATTTACTAGAAATGTTTAAACACCAAAGTCCGTTTCCGTGTTTTCCAGTTAAATCTGAGACGTAGTGTTAAGCTAGTTTAACGATTTTTATCGTCACTGACTTACGCATTGTTTGTTTTTTCGGTTAAACTGGGTCCTTAAGAAGTTTTTAAAGGCCTTAAAAGTAATAAAATAGTCTTAAATTTGAATTTGTGAACTTAACTACTACAAAAATTTTATCTAAGTTAATTTATCCATTTTTAATTTCTTTTTGTGAAAATGAGTGAAGCATTTCTGTGTAAAAGTCCACATATCTAATGTTACAAACTTTAAAAACTACAATATTGTCATTTTACTTCATACTTGCACTTACCTGTTGGCAAAATGTAGACTGACTTAACTCACTGTAATACCCACGTTCCTACATAACACTTACCTTTGCACAAGACCACATATATACTGCTTGATTTGTCCAAAAATCTGTCCTAAGGTGTCTTGAACAGGTCTTAAAAAGCATTAAATTTAACTGTCTGATACATGTAGACACCTACATCTGCTCCATATAACCTAAAAGCAATGTTACTTTGATTCAAGATGTTTAAGTCTCAATTATCTTCACTCAAAGTCTGTCTTCAGTTGAATGAATGTCCCGTCAAGTCAGCTTTAACAGGTATTATACAGTGCAATGAGAGGATAAAGTAACAAAGTCCTTTGTTGTTGCTTAATTTAACCAGCAGCTGATGAAACATACCCAGCTGACAATGATTAAAAACAAGCTGCTCATTGTATTTCTGAAGCTGTAACTATCAAAGGTTTAACTTATACCAGAGGAATGCATCAACAAATGATCAGTAAGTAAAATAAATGGTTTCATTTGTGACTGATCACTCAGTTAGTGACCACTTATTCAAGACTTGTTGATCTCCCTCCCTCTGTGACTTTACTGATTTGTCTTTTCAGGGAAATGTGTCACTACTGGTGACAAGGCAGCGCTGAGCCAAGCTAAGCCAACATGTGTGTCCTCTCCTGCTCAAGTCAGACCTTTTGCTGGGAAGGTGTTTTACTTGGATCTGCCATCAAACAGAGTAGCAGAGACGTTGGAGAGTGACATCAAAGACCTGGGAGGGGTGAGACATTTATCTATATTGTTATTTTGGTTGTCAGAAGGGTTCAAATATCTGTCGCTTCCCTTGTGTCGGCTTTACATATCCATGATTGAGTCAGTTGGATAAAGTCTATACTCTATAAAACACAATGTTGTATTTTCTCCCAATTAGCTCTGCCGACTTTATGAGGCTTCATCCCTATACTCAGATTTCTCCTCTGCGTTTGAAGTAAACTGACTCTATTATTTGGTAGCATTGTATCATTACAGACTGATATAATTTAACCTTTAAACAAGTGGTTTCCAACTGGTGGGTCGTGGTCCAAAAGTGGGTCGTGGGTCCATTCTGAATGGGCCACAAGTGACTTGCTAATGTATCAACTTTGTAAAAAACACACTTCATTTTTCACTACAGTGAATTTCCAGCACAGAGCTTTTATTTTGAAGTGCAGTTTCCTGCTGTAGAGTGAGTGAATAATTTAACAGAGACCACAAACTAGCTTGAGACATGGCCAAACACAAGTGTGACGCTGAATATATTAAACTGTGTGGACCTTGAACCAATGACTGAGGAGAAATCTGAACCCTGTAGCTGGACCAGTTGGGAACCACTGCTATAAACTATGATGGTTCTACATCTTCTCTGTAGCTGCTCCTGTACAGTTTTCCAACTTCTGTTCTTATTGTAGTTGTGTGTATACCTTTTTCTATTTGTTCTTAAAGACAAGGTTTATCTCTGTAGGGATCTTTTCCATAAACTTGTCAAACACTTACAGTAACAATCTGAGCCTATCAGTGGCAAAAACAACCACTTTCAGGAGATGAAAACTGATGTGCAAACTTATCCTGAGAGGTTACATTGAAGCCTGTTTTGTCACTGTGTCTCACTCATTATTGGACCAATTACAAAAACTGTTGTTCCCATTAGTCACTTGCACAAAAACCCATGGGAAATAGGGTCCAGGTTGAGAAATACCAAACTTAATACCAATTTTTGATCCTTGACAGTTTTCAGAACACTGTGAACATGGAGACATGTCAGTTAGTACCAAAATTCATTTAATGTGGATACCAACACATGTATGTAAATATACTCTGTGTATTGCAATTGTTTGGCATAAGGGTCCTAAATCTTTCTCAAAAACCTTGTCCTGTGTTTTTTCGTCTTTGTCCCTTAGACTGTTGAGAAGTTCTTCAGTAAGGAAATTAAGTATCTGGTATCCAACAAAAGGGAGGCACGATACGTTCAGTGCCTGAGGCAGGACTCTCCTGTGCCCAGCCCGGACTCTGGACCGAGTTCACCTCACCCTCGATCAAACCAGCACCGACCCAGCAGCCATGGGGACAACGTCAAAAGCAGGTCTCAGGGCCAAACAGACACAGTGGGTTCACTTTCATTGCTTCATCAACTGTAGTGCAGATGTGTTTTTAGGTCGGTCTCTTCTTACCTGTGTCATTCCCTTCTAGATCTGGATTCTTACTTGTTATTAATGGGATAGATTTTTTGTTTTTGTTTGCAGTGTGTTTCAAGCCGAGGGAAGGCTTTGTTGGAGAGAGTGGTGAAAGGGCAGGTAAGTCAACTTATGAGTTCAGCAAGGAACTTTAACTACCCTGTTTCTTTCCTGTGCTCATACACAGTTGTTTGTTTTCAGGAGAGGGTGAAAATGAACAAGATCCTGTCGAATGCTCTGGAGTGGGGTGTGAAAATCCTCTACATAGACGGTATGTTGTAGAGGTTACACCAGTTTTTGTTTCATAACCTCAACCACTGTTTACAGTGCTTGAATATGTAATAACCAATAATGACCTTTTTTTCTGGTTTTATCTCTCTTATGGCTCTTTCAGATATTATAGCATATGTACAGAAGAAAAAAAAGATCTTCAGCAGCCAGTGTCCTGCTGTCACTGCTGTGAAAACAAGTGTAAGTGTAAATTTCAAGTTCTTAAATGCATTCTTTGGTTTAGCATTTCATTTCATTTATTTTATTTAAAAGGAAAATGCACATTAATTAACGTTAGCCAGCTGGCTAATTTTCAGCTGCAGTCCTTTGGCGAGATGTTTTTAAACCAATAAAAGAATAAAATTCACACAACAATTCACAGAACAAAGACAACATAGAGACGCAAACACAGCATTGATTACAGCACACAGAAATTGTCAAGATAGAAGAGAAGCTGTGCAAAGCAACAAGCAACAGCAGAGCATCAGAACAAACCACTAACACGGGGGATTGTCAGGGGTTGGCTGTGGTCGGCAAGAAATTACCGCTACCCGCTTGAGTGCGGGCAGCCCGGCTTTTGGACCAGCTCCTCAGAAGGTCAATCTGCGGTGCGGCTTGGCATGGCACGGCGCATCTAAACTGACAATAGAAACACAAATTGGCACAGCATGGTTTTACTCGGCACGGCCAAGAGTGACAATGGCAAAAGGGTAATGGATAAAATACAATAGTCATTATGTAGGTCTTAGTAAAATGTTAAAACATGCAGTTACAGGTCAGTGATATGGTCATGTGCACTAACACACAAGCAATGCAACACAAAGTTAGCCATGCTGTTAATAAAATAGATGCTGCACACATACCCATGCAGAGTTGACTGCCTGGCAATGACGTAAAGCAAGTTAGCACCAGGTTAGGAAAGAAATAACAACAGTGTTTCGGTGAGCAGTGTACTGTTGATTAGAAATGTTCACATGTCTGATTGTCCAAAAAACAGGTCTTGAGCCTTTGTTTGAAGGTGTGACAGGTGTTAAAGTTTCTTATCTCAGATGGGAGATCATACCATAGTATAGAAGCTCTGACAGAAAAGTATGATTGGCTGAAGGTTTTGTAAAATTTTGTTTATAAAAGCTTTTGTTTTTAATTTTTTTAAAGGTCAAAGCTGAGTCAGCAGCAAAGCAAGGCTTTCAGAAATGCAAAGGTACGTGAAATGTTGCCTAGTTATTACCCAGTATTTTTTGGGGGTGTGTGAAAAGCATGCTCTGTGATACGGGGCTATAATAAACTTGACTTGACTATTACTTTTGATGTTTTCTAAGTACATGCTCATATTTAAATTTCCCATCAATGATGTTTGTTCCAGGGGGGCGCATCACTAAACCGTTCATCAAGGTTGAGGATTCAAGCAGGTAAGAGACAGTAGGTTAAAGGGAGATGACATCCTGCTGTCTTTGAGCTTATATCTATTGGCTATAAAATGTTTCTTTTTTCCTCCTCAGACACTACCGTCCAATCTACCTCACTATGCCAAACATGCCTGAGTTCAACCTGAAGACTGCCCCTCCCTGTACGCCCTTCTGTGTTGAGGACAAACATCCAACAGGGAACAAACAGCCAGTACACAGGTATGGTGTTTCTTCTCTGCTTTGCTCAACATGTGGATAGCAGAGTATGTCACATGTTCATAAAGACCACATTTATTTTAACATACTTTAACCACCGGAACCACCAAATCCTACTTTAAATTCCCCTGAAGGAGCTTCAAAGTTAGTTTAATCAACTAACTTTTGCACACAGCTCCTTTTTGTATTTTTCAGTGATCTATATGTTTTACAGTGCTGTTGTTTATTGATGTTCTGTTAAAGACATCTGTTCTGAACTAATTGTGTTGCCTTGTTTTTAATTTGTACTGTGGGTCGAAGCCAAGGACAAATTCTCAATGCTGTGGAAAATAAAGTAACTAACTAAATACATTTTTCCACACTGTTTAAAAGGAATGTATTTTCACAGATTACTGCACTGTGTTGGCTTACTTTCCTACACATCGATCTGCAGTTCAGTCTTCAAAACCTTTAGGATCTTGATTATAGTGGTGTGGTTGATTCTCCACCCAATTTGAGTTGGTAGTGCTGGAGCCACCCATCAAGACTGGATAAAAATGTGTGTTTTATTTGTGCAACGTCTGGAAAACAGAGGTGCGAAAGCCTCAGCCAGTGAAGAGCGAGCACACGGCAGAAAGAAGAACAGAGACAAGAAACGAGGCGGCTACTGCGAGTGCTGTATGATCAAATATGAGAACGTCACAATGGTAAGTTATCACAAAGCAAAAACTGTCAATACAATACCACCAGGACTATAATACAATAATTTATGTTAATACCACAAAAACCAAAACCCACACCCCACACAACCTTTGCTTTGCAAAATATCTCTGTAGACAGGAGAGCGCAAAAACACCAACCTAAACGCTCACCATCAGCTGTCTCCCCTCGTCCCAAATCGAGTAAAGTACACAGGCTAATGCTGATTACCATTTAATATGAGGTTGCAAGAGCTCACTCAAACATAAGAGTGTTGAGACACATGTAAGAGACATTTGGAGGTTTTCCTGTCATCGACAAAACTCCCACTCTGGAATGTGTCACACAATCTGCTGGTTTGAACGGGCCTAAATCAAAATGGTTGTTTTTGGTGGATTTCAAACTGTGGATTTTGAGGTGGAGCAAAAACATTTGGTGCGGCAGATGCCTCCATTCTTTTGTGAAGAGCCTCAGCAATACTAAGTTTAAGTGTAAAGTAGTCACACCCAACAGTGTTAAAAAATGTTAGCAAACCAGTAATCCACCATTGGTATTGTTTCTGGACATGCTCTTTACACAGCAACAATGGACATGCCCGACTTAAGGAGATCAGGCAATTTTTTCCCCCAGACACTCCGTTTTACACGTCCACAAAGATGAACAGTAACCAGAGCTTTGAAAAATCTGCATCCTAGAAGGCATTTTTAAAAAGCTGTCTGTAATTTTGATCTGTCTGTTTTTTTTGTAGCTACTTGGGTGTGTAACAGAAGAAATTGTGTGCAAATTAGCCTCCACTAGACAGCTGTAATTATCAATTATTTAATCGAGTGATGTAATTTTTTTTTTTTTTTGTTCAGCATCTTAAAAGTGAACGTCACAAAGCTTTCTCCAAGAGTGATGAATACCTGGTGGTTGACCAACTGGTTTCAACTCTGCACTGCAACTTCATTCACATCAGAACTCAAGTTAAAAGGTAATTTGTTTACATTCCTTTAAAAACGTCCATCAACATATGTTCATAAGAAAGAAATGCATTTAAATTGCTTCACTCTCAACTTTCACTCATGCAATATTTTTCTTTGATTCCTGTCAGACCAAAGTGCAGTGTTTCCTCTGTTCTCATTGCCCCGGGACCATGTGGGAAAACTGAGCTAAGGCACAAGGGAGATCTCGATACCACAGAGATTATTAAAGAAGAGCAGCACTGGACTATCGATGGGCACGAGGGATCTTATTCAGGACACACTTTAAAAACCAGATCAGTTACTGGTTCTGCTCCTCTGTTTGACAGAGAGGGGGAGAGGAGGAGCTGGTACACTCACACAGACAGATCCAAGCACAGATCTCTTGCACGTAAACGGCCGTGCAGACAGAATTCTTTGACTTCTTGCCCTCAAAAGACTGAGCAGGCTGAAATTCTTCAGCCCGTGATGGAAACAGCCCCCTCTGGAGGTGAATGTCCTCCCTCTATTCCCACCAGGGTTACTCAGGTCAAAGAGGAGGACCAAACAGTTACTCAAGACATTAACAACTCATCTTCTCATCTCCAAGACATGAACGTACAGAATGAAACCTCCTTAAAATGCCTTAATGTTGTAACCAATCAAAAAGAGGAGTCTGAGAAGAAACAGGATTCCTCAGTGCATGAGGCTGTTCAGGACGGAAACACATTGCCTGACAAAATGACTGAAAACAACCTCTCAGCAAAGGAAGAAGTGAGCCTTCCCTCACAAAGCTTCTCCCCGGTCCGGAAAATACGGAGGAGGGTGAGAGTTTATAAGCGCAAAAGACGGAAAGTGGACACACGCGTTGAGAGTGTGAAGCCAAGTGACACTCCCAACAGCTCTTTGCTGAGACTTTTGGAGATTTTCCAGTCAAGTGATGACATGGACGTGGAATTTCTGGGGTTTGAGGACAAGGAAGGAACAAATGAAGTGAGGGGATAAACTGGTCTGTTATTGAATATTTCTATACTTGAACCACACCACATTCTGAGCCATGGATTATACACGCCACTAGATTTCTCTTCTCTTCAGAAACATCAATTTAAAAATGGCAGTGATCTACACTCACTTATTTTCTTTCAGGGCTGAAAAAATCCCTTTTTCCCCCCATTTATTTTGTTTCACATCAAATGAAATGCAGCTGCTGATGTGCTGCAGCATTTTGTTCACAGCATTTTCATGGCAGAAGTTAAAAGAGGTAAACCAGCATACAGTGACATTTATAGTTCTCTTAATAGTGGCTTTAAAATGACATTTTGCACATTTTATTGTACTGCGAAAATTGGTTGACAATACATTGATTTGGTGTAGAGTTAAAAGAATATTTCACCCTCAAAATGATAATTTGTTTATCAATAACTCACTGCGTGTTACCTTGAATTTGTGAAGAGACCTTTATCTTTTTCACATGCCTCCACAGTGAACGGAGAATCCCAAAAAAGACGAACATTCTTCCCGAATTGAAGTCTTTGGGGACAGCAAAACCAAATCAAAACATCTTTTCACAAACTCTCACACAACTCGTGCAGTATAACTCAAGTTTTGTTTATCCAGTCGTATTGTCACTACTTCCCAAACACGTGCATTTTCGCTAAAAGGATGATATGATATGATTTAAAACACGTCATGGTCTCATGCATGGTCAAGAGGAATGCCTGGCCATGCCCCTTGCATTTGAAATCTACTCATATGCACACTCATGCTCAGGCGCGTCCTGCTTCTCGTAGGCGGAAGTGTTTGTATCGTGATGTTTCAATGAAAATGCATGTGTTTAGGAAGCATAAAACTGAATGAAAGAGACCTGGCTTATACTGCGCAAGTTGTGTGACCTTTTTGCAAACGGATGTTTTGATTTAAGTTTTGCTGTTGATAAACCCAGTCCCCAACGACTTCAATTCATGAAGAAGGTTCGTACTTTTTGGATTCTCCGTTCAGCATGGAGGCGTGTGAGATAAACAGTGTTCTTCACAAATTCAACATAACATGCAATGAGTAGTTGATATACAAATGGTTATTTTACAGGCTTTTCAAAGTGGACTGGAAATTGAAGAAATGTTTGAAACTAATATTCCCATGACAAAATTTGTCGTAAATGTGCAAAATTAAGTGACGCCTTGATATCAAGTTGCAGCCCTTTTCCTGCACATCTTGCATATAGTTAAATGTTTCTGTTACTGTCTAATCTTAATCTCCTTTGTGATGGGTCCATACATACTTAGTAAGAGAAAAACAATAATAGCTAATTGCTTTTACCCATTATTCAACTTATTAGCCTACTATGTGAAGACAAAATAGATTTAATAATGTTGGGCACATTCATTGTAGACTGATACATCCACTATTTGTCCACATTGTCTAAGTGGCCTCACTCTTGAAATCATCCTACTTTTTTCTTCAGTTTTACACTGAAGATTTGTGAGTATGTTATTTTTTGGAAATTGCTATAATAAGAATGAATGCAAAGTTCTGCCTCTAAACTTTAACACAGTCGTTTATACATAATTTTACATGGAGAAATATCATCTAGATGCCATGAACTGTAAGAAAATGCCCCCTGAAGGTGACACTGATCTGCAGAGGAAAAACCCAACAACTTGAAGCCCCATCACTAAGTTTTAAAGGAGCCTTATTTTAGACAGGGAACAGTAATTTGTATGAAATGAATTTTTAAACAATGTCAAAAATATGAAATCATTTATGGCCACTTCAAAATCTATTAAATCTTAATGTGTGAATTAATTTTCTCAGAAGTGTTTATTTTCCAAGTTTGCAGCCGTTTCCTCTGAATACTGATCAGGGAAGAGGAGCATATTGAAAAAAGGCAGCTTTAGTTGTAATGTTTTATACCATAATATGGAGAAAGACTCAATCTTTCCATAGCACAGGGAGCTGATTGTATGTGTGAAATAAATGGTTGCATATGTACTTCTCTGTGAATAACCCGCAGGTTGGATGTGTGGTACTTGACATCATAAATAACATTTTAGGATTCTTCCTAAGTGCACTTTTCATGACCTGCCTTCATGTGCTTTTTCTGATGCATTAGTTCAGCTTCTCCTTTTTTTCCCCTGCATTTAGTGCATTAGCATAGTGCCCTTGTTCTCCCTCGCTGCTCTCAAATGGATGCAGTGGGTCGAACAGGAGTCTCTGTGCCACTGGCATTAAGAAAAAGCAACCGAGCAACAGTATGTTCTGAGGTACAAGCACAGCTGCAAACAAGCTGTCAAAGGAAACACTGAATGCAGACATTATCGTCATTATTTTCTCGTCTCAGACAGACGATAACCTGCTGCCACTACTTTTATAATCATAGTGCACAAACTGTACCTGCCTCGTACGATTGAATACCACGCATTAGGAGTCCAGCCATTACCTGTACCTGCTCTGCAGGGTAATAGACAACCACTCACTCAGATGTACACACCATAAGTATAAATTTAGAGTCTTAAGTACTTGCACATCTTTAAACATATAATATTACATCTTTCTGTTGCAAGGGGTCTTTTAATCAAAACAATAACAGATGATGCAATGCCATCATTGCAGACGGTTTCACCCGGTTAGGTTTCCCTCTGCGTTCATTGTTCAGGAGGTTTTTTACCAGGAGCTGAATTATCCAAAAACACTTAATAAAGCAGTTTCAAGTTAAAAATCAGTGTTTCTCTAAGGCTGTTTGTTACCGCAGGGGCTGGAGTTGAGCTGCAGCTGACATTAGCTCAGCTTGTTTCTCTGATAATTTAAGATCCAGTTGTCCGATGACTTAACATCCTTCATCTGGTTAAAACGTTTAGTTAAAAACAACCAAGATCTAAAACATTTATAGTAAAAATGTGGCTTAAAACAGGATAAAAAGGCAGCTTCTAGCTTCTAGCATACAAGACAAAGGGTTCATAATGCCACTGATAGGTGACAAGGATCAAATGACATGTACTGTATCCTTTATTAAAATGACAGATTTCTATGGGTTCTATTGTTGAAAATGTTTGGGCTAATGTTAAGTATCCAAATTAACAAAACATAATATTGATATGGTTGTTTTAAGACATTTCAATGTGGAAAAGTTACATATAATACCATGCAAACCTAAAACATAAAGGCCCCTGGTTGGATCGGATCATCATTGTGTGAATCCATAATTTAAACCCCCACAACTTTTTGTTGTTACTTTATTTTCCCTTGTTACAGTCATCTCAAGTAAAGTGTTTTGAATAAATAAGCGTTTTAAAAAGCTGGGATAAGTGAGTCTTCTCTTAATGTAAGGTGACTGTTTTAAATCCTTTTTTAAATTGATTGTTCCTAAAATCATCAGACTAAATGTGACACTGTGCCAGATTATGTTGAACGTTTCCCCAGAGTCACATCATCTCTCCAAGCAAAGAATCCTAATGTCCAGGTTTAAAGGGACAGTTCACCCCTAAATTAAAAATACATATTTTTCCTCTTACCTGGGGCCTGTATCACGAAGCAGGATTAATGTCTTGGCGAGGTAACTTCAGGGTTAACCCTGGGTTTTCGGTCTCACGAAGCTGGTTCAGTTCTTATCGGGGTAGATCACCATGGTAACTTAACTCTGAACGGCTATCCTGCTCCGGAGCAGGGTAAGTTCAGGGTTGAATCTGATCCTATAAAAAGCACCACCCACTGGCCAATCAACTGTTGATGGCTGACAGAAATGCAGCCCAGTCATGACGGGAAGTTTAATTCATTTGATTGATTTTGATTTGAAAGTTTATTT
>NC_065511.1:33435137-33474095 GCF_006386435.1 Epinephelus moara | reverse complement strand
CGTTCACGGCTCTTGATAAAGCAACCCTGGGTTGAGTTACCGAGTTGATATCCAGCGTCGTGATACCGATTATCCTGATTGCCATTGTTAGGGTTAGTCAACCCAGGATAGGTCTGGGTAACCCAGGAAAGGTTGATCTCGCTTCGTGATACAGGCCCCTGTTGTGCTATTGATCAGTCTAGATTGTTTTGGTGTGAGTCTGAGTGTTGGAGATATTGGCCATAGAGAGGTCTGCCATTTCTCCAATACAGTGGAACTTTACAACACTTGGTTTGTGGTGCCTCAAAGTGTCAAAATACATTTGAAAAACTCAACAGCAATGTCTCTTTCCAGAAATCATGACAAGGTTACTTAAGATAATCCACAGACCTTGTTGTGAGCAGTTTCATGTTCAAATGTTCACTTGCCTTGCTTTTCTTTTGTATTTTAATGTCTGTTTTAATCTTCTTTTCCACCTCACGTGTTGACGTCCACATTCTTCATGATAATTAATCTCTTTCTTTCTGCAGAACAACACCCACCAACAGTATCACTGTATAGAAGGAAGCCTGCATGTCCTGCTAGCTCAACCTCTCATCCATGAGTAGATGCACACTTCCTTCTGCGTGGTGACACAGTTGGTGGATGTGATTCAACAGAAAGAAAATAGTTCCTGTATGACACTGCTCACAACAAGGTCTGTGGATTATCTTGAGTAACCTGGCCATGATTTCTCCAAAGAGACTTTGCTGTTGGGTTGTTCAAATGTATAATTTTTTTTGACCAACACATTGTCACTCCGACCTTGTCACACACTGATGTTTGGTCATGGACTTTCCACGTCCAGATACAACGTGAAAGATACCCTGGGTGCGTTGTTGTTGTTTAGGAAAAAAGAACAAAGTTTGGCTTCAGAATCTTACGGGACATGAACACCGCTCTACGGGGTGAAAGTCTGTGTTTGTTCATTCTCGGAACCCATCGGCTGTATTCGGCGTCTGACTTCCGGCAGACGGCGATACAGCCTCTGGGGGCAGACCCCCAATTTTTTGGCATTCTGGTTTGATTTGGGCGGAGGAGGTGAATTTCCGTTTCCGACTTCCGTTTATATATAAGTAATTATGCTGAACCATTGCGATGGATTCAGAGTTTGCAGTGACGTCAATTATGTTCCGCCTCGTTAGTTCACTGTACGGACCGTTTAACCTGGCAACAACTGCAGCCGGCTCAAACGTGATTGGTCAATATCACGCAGACTACAAACAGCCTACAACCGGAAACCAGGGCTCTTCCGCTCTTCTTCCGGAGGCAAGATCTCCGGGGTTTGCCTACAGACGCTACATTCATTGAATGTAAAGTCTGTATATAGAGACTAGTGTTTGTTGGACTCCTCCACTATCACTCCCACCCGCTGCAGTCAGACTTTGGCCACCTTAACTTCCATTCTTCTCCTGTCACTTTTCCCCCTGATGCAGCTGAGCGTCGTGAAACTATAAGGCCAACTGGCTGCAAATCATGCCGACATTAAAGGATGGCTTTTTTTTGTCAGTGTCTGACGCTGCAAGTCACTAGCCAAGTGCTGGATTTTGATGACTTCGGATTAAGACCGGGTTGTTTTGACTGTTTAAGCACCACAAGCCGAGCGCCATCTTCTTCCATTATATTGGAGAGAAAGCAGACATCTCTTCAGCCAATATCTCCAACACTCTGCAACTCACACCAAAATAATCTAGACTGATAAACAGCACTGCAGATTAGAGAAAAATGTGTGTTTTTAATTTTAGGGCGAACTGTCCCTTTAAGCATCTTACATAAACACTGGTGAAGGTCCAGTGTGAAAGATACATAAGAGATTTTGTTGATGCTGTCACGTGTCCACAGTTTAAAGCGTTTGTGGACCCTTGAAAAAATATAAAATAACCCAGATATTTGACGTGTTGTAATTTTTTTTTTTAAAACATCGAAAATATATCAGGAATTGAAAGATAAATATTTTATTATTGCAGTCCTAATAAGGGATAATTAATAATAAAACATGCACAAAAACAACATCACTGCACACACACACAGACACACACACACACACACAGACACACACAGGCATTTATTGATATTCCCGTTCTTGTAACTTGGCTTTGGGAGCACTGGCAGATGATGGAGTGACTCATGATGATAATAACAGGCAGATTTGGGCAGGAATGGCGCTCCTGCAGCAATTGAACATGGAGGAAGGTGGAGGAGGCGGGCGTTGATATGATCCCTGCCGGTGAAGGCCGGGCCCGCAGCTTTTCTCCATCCTGTCTCCACTGCTCGCTCATATTTATGCATTAGACGTTTCTGCAGTGAGCCGCTGGATATTGATGTGTTTTAAGGAGGTGTCCCCAGTCCTCCCCTCCCCTACATCCCTCCCTCCCCTCCCTTCCTCTCTCTCTCCTCCTCGCCTCCTCCGTGCTGCTGATCCGCGGGGTCTCGGTGCGCTCAGACGCGCTCGGCGTTCAGACTCGTAAGGACCCCGATGGCCCCCAACCACAGGGACTGCGCTAACCAGACGACCATCCCCGGCTTCCAGCTCCCCTAGCGAAGGCAGGACCCCGAGAGCCTGCTCCTGGAATACCGCATTGTTTTATAATTTCCAACAAGAGAGAGGAAGGTGATGATGCTGATGATGCGCCCGCGATGGTGGATTTCCCTTTTGTGCGTCTGTGGATTGATGCACGTCGGTCACCAGAGCAGCCTTAATGCCCAAAATGGTAACTGATGCTATTTTAGATATTATAGAAATTATTATGGCGCAAACAAATCGTTAAATCGCCATTAACGTGCCTGTGTCTGTTTGTTATTTGTATCACAGCTTTGGCTACTTCACAGTCTCCATCTAAAATATGCATGTAGCCTGTAGCTGTTCCGTGTTATCAAAGGAAATAGGACCAATCGACATTTCAGATGGCGGTGTTTGTGATAAATGTTTCTCCGCATCACCTCTGTTTCCCGCACGGAGGGACAGGCGGGTATTGAAATCTGTGTTTTCCTCTCTGTGCAGGAGACGCCTTGTCGAGCTTGAAGGCTCTTCGTGATGCGGGCAGGTTTGTCGGGAAGGAGGACACGGTGCCTCTCCGCCTGCTCTACAGCAGACACAACCACAGCCAGATCACAGAGGATGAGCTCAGCACCAGGGTGAAAGCCAGCGCCGGCTCCACACAGGTACACAGTGTTTTGTGCTGTTGTCAGGATGGAGAGAGGAGTGTCTGCATGTAGGGCTGCTGCTGCTGCTGCTGCTGCTGCTCTCTGTTTCCTGCGTGTTTATGTTTGCATTGATTCATCCCCTCCTCTGCCCTTGCCCTCGGAGGGGAAATTAATAATTAGTTAATTACAAGCAAAACAGAAGAAGCTTGAAACATTTAGGCAGGAACAGGCCGCGCTAATTAGACTGTCTGCAGGTGCTATATGGGTCATCACTGCATTCATATGCAAAAAGCAGACCACCCTGTCTTTAAACTGATCACCTCTTCAATTGTTACTCTGTCCACGCTGCACATTTACTGTAGGAAATCATTTGTAGTCATCCGGCCAACCAGGATCATTAATAATTTAGTGATAAGTTGCATCTTGCATGTCCAGCTGGGCTGCTGCCTCACCTATACCAGACCATGTCCCATGCATCAAGCAGCATTTTTTCACTTAACTCATAAATAAAAGACTTAAAGGTTAACTCTTAGAGCGCGACTGAAATATCTGAGTGGGCGATATCAGCAGACTTCATCTTATCACAGATTTATTGGTAACATAGGTGTAGATTTAAAGGGAGACTCAGGGGATATGCCCTCCTCAATATTTAGCACATGTGCATTTGTTTCCCCCAATAAAAAACAATAAAGCACCAGAGGACTTTTATTCTGATTGAATTTAAGACATCTCTACCTGAAATTGGTGCGTAAAAATTCACCATAATACAGGAAATTAAGTGTTAACCCTCCAATGTTGAAATAAAATCTATGCCCTTAATTGGTAACATCAGCATACCCTATATGATAACCAATATGCACCAAGAAGTTGCAGATCAATGCTAAAGATACTGTCAAACACTGTCACTTTTTCACTATTACATAGTCTGTCCACCAGAGGAGCACTAAATTTAATTTAAATGTCCTGCTTTGGTACATCTGGTCACAATTCTTTCATAATCAAATTTATTTAATCCTCATAAAAATGTGGTTTTTAAGTTAAAGAACTTGTCTGATATGTCATTAATATTAATTATTATTATTATTTGTCTAAAAAAAACAGCATCTTTTTGGCTGCACGATCTGAATATCTCAATATTTAGTGTGATAATCTGCAGGAAATTTGTTCTAAAGAGAGATCGATTCCCGAGATAATTTGTTGATTTAAAGGTCCAGTGTGTAGGATTTATTGGCAGCTTGTGGTGAGGTTGCAGAACTGAAACTTCTCCCGTGCAGTGTTGGGAAGATTGTTTTTAAAATGTAATAGGTTACAGATTACTAGTTACTCCTGTAAAAACGCAATATGCAATGTAACTATTTTAATTACTTCAAAGTAATGTAGCTTATTACATTGATTATTTTTGATTACCTTTCTAACAAATGTTTTGAACTGGGCAATAAATATATAATGTCGTGAAATAGGCTCTGTCAGATGCAAAGCAACAGAATTACTGTTGTACTCTGCATGTAAGCTTTTCACTGAACACAGTATATTCAGATGTAAATCATTTGTTAACACCACCATTTTGATTAGTAACTGTAATTTAATTACGTCTTTTTTCTCAGTAACTTGTATCGGTTGCTGGCAATTATGCCAAGATGCCCGTCAGAGTCACAGTCTGATGAAATTCAGTTTGTAGTTTCAACCAGTAAAACCCTACAAAGGAACAAGAACAGGTACCATCTCCTTAAACTAGCAATACACACAAGACACATAAGCAAACAAGAAACACACGACATGGCAAAAGTCAGTATTTCCCACAGTGTATTATACGATCAGTGACAGTGCAGAAATCCAACATACAGTAAAAAATTATTTGTATTCTGTTTCCCCAACCTGAGTTGATTTCTCAGTCAGTCTGTGTCACTGTTTACAAAAGTTATCTGCTCAGTCCACTCTTATTGTCACTGATTACAATTACATTTATTTTGTAATTTAATTAAGTGTCCCCAACACTGCCTCCATGTGCCAAGCTTGTAGGAGAACTATGGTGTCCGACATTAAAATGGAATGACCCTATCTAGAGCAGGTGTTTGGTTTGTCCATTCTGGGCTGCAGTAAAACAACATGGCGACCTCCATATGAGAGGTCCTGCTTCGTATGTAGATATAAACAGCTCATTCTAAGTTAAAGAAAACACAACAATTCTTATTTTAAGGTGATTTTACACTAATTGAAACACAGTTTTGAGTATTATATTCCATGTCTGCCAATATATCCCTCTAAATCCGACACACTGGACCTTTAAAAAAACATGTACATGTATGTTCACAGTTATTTAACATTATTTTCTACTGTAGCTGGTGTTTAAGCAGAACACTGCAGACTTGTTGGTAAAATAGGTTATGCATGGGTTAAACTGTTTTGCAGTAAATGTGGACATGACCACCCACTGAATCTACCATGTTGCAAAGTTATGCAGAAAGCTGCTGCTGATTATCTAAACCCAACAGGCACAACAACATTGTTTGGAAAAAAAAAAAAAGCCTAGCAGAGCCGTTTGGCCTCGTCTGTAATAACCGATACAGTGCAGTAATAACCATAATCACTGTAACTGTGTTCGCCGAGTCAGTTCAGTGAAGCAGCATGTCTGCTGGGTTCATTTCAAGAGATGAGTCAATTAGCATTGTGCAAACCTGTCATGCGTTTTTAATTTGTGCGGCTTAGGTTTGTGTAGGCTAGCCTATTCAGGGCTCAGAGAGTGGAGAGGGCTACAGATGGTAGCAGGCAGGGAGGTGTTAACCCTTTGTCTCTCTCACACCTCAGACGGGTAAACAAGCTAACAGGAACCATCTGCCATCAGATATCATTTTAATATTTTCCTTTTGAAGCTGATACTAATGTCCGTCACAGGTTTTGTCGCAAAACCATCTTTCTGTGAACTGGAGTTTAAAGCAAGGAGACTAATATCTGCAGAGCAAAGGATGATAACTCATATTTGAACAAGGCAGTTACCTTCTCCGGAGACAGTTAAGATAAGCCTGCAGTTCCTGAGTTAACAGCTCAGGAGATGTGTTTATTTTGCTATAAAAAATGGATTGTGTCAGATCATGGTTATTAAAATACCGGGCGATCAGTAACAGCCTCAAAGTACTTATTAGGCTATAAAATATACATTGCAAGTGAGGAACAGATCGAGGGAAGGAGGAGGAGGAGATGGGTGCGTCTTTGATTTGATTTCTGATGTTTTTTGATTTGATTTCTGATGTTCTGAGGCTTTTATTCTCCAGAGAGTTGAATCTGCGCTGCAATCAGCCGTGATGTCACTCGCACAAAGTTTGATCAGTTATTTGGCTGTTTTTAGATCAGCAGCCTAAAAACAAATCTGTCAAACCGTTCTGACACAAAGGAAGTTATTTATAGACCTCTGTTGCATTGCCTATTTTCGGTCTCAGACACAAACACCTTCACTGCTGAATGAGCAGCGGTGGAGTTCAGCAAAGTGCTCGTGTTGTTTTGGTGGGGAAAAAAACCCAAATGCCTTAAATGGAATCAGTTCGTGTTGGGTTTGCATGTTTGCCTTCCTGCCTCTCCGTCTGTGTGCAGTGCATTGATAGCACTTACAGTCATACTTCCATAGTCGTGAGTGGAAAGTCAGGCCTGCTATAACTCAGAAATCAATGTAAGAAGAGTCAGTGGTGGTCTCAGAATATTGGCCCGACTCAGTCAAGCTGGGATGTGCTTTCATTAAACACAATTACTGGTACCTCCTCCCATCATGGATCCAATCTGCCAGATTAGATTTCTTCACAAGTGTGCCATGGAAAGGGATTGCCCTTTGTACGTGCTCGCACACACCCACACACACCCACACACCCTCTTACCCGCTCATATATGCATTGACCACGCGCAGACACACGCCTACAAACAATAGAGTCTGTGGTCAATGGGGACCTCACGGGCTAAGGTCATCCTTGGGTAAGCACATGGGCACCCCCTCAATTGGAAACAAAAGAAACCCCACACACCCCTCCTCCCCAGGTTGTCATGCGATGTCCGGTCTGTAATGAAGGTAGCCTGGGGGAGGCTGAGCGGTGTCTCAGCTCAGCTCTGGGACTCCCCTGGACCTGCACAGGAATGATTGTAGGGAGTCCTCATTGACCCAAGGGTGTGTCATGAAGCCTGTACCATATGTGCCCAGAGCTGGAAATGAATCAGACCCTCCTCCAACCAAATCAATCACACACAGCACATGCAGTTAGAGATGAGTCTCCATTTCTATATTTGTTTACATTCATATTGCTGCCAGACAGAAATATGGTTCAGTGTGGGTTTAAGAATTTCAATGAATCCTTGGCTTTGTGAAACTGTTACAAACCCAGTCTGGTAAACATGAAAATCAATGGTCAAATAATATGTGTATGTTCACTTAAGTGTGTGTGTATATGTGTGTGTGAGTGTGCATTACATAAACTGTATTAAATTGGAGCATTGAAGTGTAACGTGAGATTACGTGAGCAGAAATTAAAATTCAGAGTATGAGGACAGACCGTGATGGCTCAATGAAACCAATGATATTCTTACTGCTGATTGGTGCTGAAAAAGACAATACAGCCATCCATCAATGTAGATGAGAATTGATCCTTGCATAAGATAATGAATTGAACCATGAATATGATAATGGCTGCAGTTGGTTAACATGAATAACTTGTCTTTTCTGCCTTTTTAGGTGAACCATGTGGCCCAAGCAAGCTTTCAAGTCGATGCTTTTGGCAGAAAATTCATCTTGGATGTGGAACTGAATCAGTGAGTTTTACATTATTACATCTGTCTGTCTGAGTGTCTGTTTGTCTGGCTTGCTAATAGCTATCTGTGTGTCTGTCTGGATATTTATCTATCAGTCTAGGCCAGTAATTCCCAACCTATTTTTGCTTAAGGAACCCCCTTTTTTTTTACCATTCAGTAAACTGACAACCCCTGACTATGTGACAAATTTTATGGATATTTCACATTATATTCAATGCATAACAATAAAAACTGATAAACTGTATAATTAACCCAAAACAGTGAACGCAAAAACTGCAGGAAGTTTGTGTAAAACTGCACATTCAACATACATACAATACTCTGTATTACGTATTTTTTAATATTTTTTTTTAACAATCATACTTAATAGTCCTCTTTTTTTGGCAAATTTAATGTTTTCTTCTCTCTGATGCTTGGCCATTGTTCTATTAGCTCTTTGGTTGTTTTAAATGCGTACTTCTCTAAATGCAGGACAAGGCTGTTTAGCAGAGGGTGACAACCCTTTAGTATAACTTTTGTTCAGGTCTTCACAGTGCCCTTCTACTGTGAGATTTTTTAAAAATTATACCTTGAATAATAATCCATGGCCAACTGTAAAAAGTTGTCTTACACCTGTTAAAATCAAGAAGGCCTTGTGACCCTCTAGAAGCTTTAGTAACCTCTAGTGGCCGGGACCTCCAGGTTCGGAACCAGTGGTCTAGGACAAGTTATCGTCATACAATGATTCATATGATATTTTACAAATATGCACACACAGTGGTTGGTATAATATGTAATGAATTTGTGCCCTGCAAATGACGAGATAACATTACGTACTTAACATAAAGTTACATATTTAACGTCAAGTTATGTAGGTTAGATTGAGGAAAGTTAGAGCTCGGAAAAGAAACATGTTTGGGCTTTTTTTTTTTACCCACATACTTGATGTAAAATTACATATGTATTGCTGTATTGCTAAATTGTCTGTTTCTTTGTCTTTCTTTTTATGTCTGTACCATGCTGCAGCACAAATTGCCCACTCAGGGACAATAAAGTTTAACTTGAACTTGAACTTGAACTTGAAGTAAATTACTGTTGTTAGATTTAGGAAAGTTAAGTTATGTCGATTAGGTTTAGACGAGTAAGGCTACGTAGGTTAGGTTCAGGCAAGTGAAGTCATGAAGGTTAGGGTTAGAAAAAGAAATATGGGAATGACGTATCCTTAAATGACTCGAGTTCACTTTGTTTCACACGGTTCTGAACACTGGTCTCCTGGAGAAAGTCCTGTGTTTGTTTGACCCAACGACCACCCCAACCTTCCTCGTTTCACTTTTCTTACTACTTCCTTCCATACTCCCATCAGCTCATTCTGGTGCATTACTTTTCGTAGATATATGTCCAAACAGTGCATAAAAACAGCCTGTCTGGGTATCCATCAACCAATCCACAGGCTAGGATAATTATTGCGAACCCCTCCCATGTCCTGTTTTCAAAATTTTAACGGCTTCCATCAGGTTAACTCTATAGGGTTCCAATTAAACACAGGAGAGAATGCCAAAGAAGGTATAAAACTTTTTCATCCCTATGTCAATGAGTAAGCAAGGTGTGAAATAAGGAGCTGTGTTGCACGTATTTGACTGCACTTTATGTCTGCTACCTGTATTTTTATGAGGCAGCCTTTATGTCCAACACAAATTTCCCTGGGGACGAGTAAAGACATTTTTTTTTTAAGTCTTGAATCATGCTTTCAGGCCTGAACACTTGTTCTTGTTTAGTGTAAATCCCCAGGCTCACATTGCGCATTAATCGAGCGCTGACTGCAGTATTTTAACTGAAGTTGGTCATTGTGGTTCTGCTGGACTGAGGTCATATTTTCCTGCTCTTTTAGTGCTGTTTATTGCCTGTTTTTGGGGAACTGCACTCTAAGGACATAAATATCTAATGCTGGTGTGTGCTGAAATGGGCCATTGTGTAAATGAACGTATATTTATCTACATGTGTGCGTGTGTTTGCAGCAGGCCGGTTATTGTGTGTGTGTGTCTGTGTGATTTAGAGGTTCCATCATAATAGGAAGTGATTTACGGTAAAGGCTGGAGCACTGCCCTGTCAGACACTGATATTGATCACAGCACTGCTGATGGAAAGCGAGCAACTCTCTCTCCCCTTATTTTCTCCCGCTCTCACTCTGCCTCTCGCTCCCTTTTGCCTCGACCTCTTACACTTTTTTAAAATCACCCTTGTTGGCATCCTTCTCTCTAAACCTTTCTGTGTTTGTTTTGCTTCTGTTTCCCTCTTTCACTCCTTGAGACCATGGCTTGTTTGTCTCATTTAGCCCCAAACAGAAAGCCTGTGAACACACATACCGTGATTCTGCCTGCTCACCACAGCGGAAGTCACTCTCCTACTGAGTGAAACGTTACATCACAGGAATTCCCACGTTTAGAGGGTATGTTTCTGTGAAACCTGCAGCTCGCTGCGTGACGCATCAGCTAGTCACGGATAGAAATGTGTCGTCCACAAATACCCACACAAAAACACACACACACACATGCACTTAGACTTTCATCAGCATTTGGTTTGATGCCGAGTCATTATTCATGCGTGTGACACAGTGTGCTTGCAGCGTCCTTTTTCTATAATCTCTTAACGGGTTGTGGTGGAGAAAGTCCATCAGAATGTCGACTGAAAGGAAACACTTGAGTGAAATCCTGTTTTTAGCTTTCCAAGTGAGTGGAGTAGCCTCCAACCAGACAGCTCTGGGCAACAGTTTGACATGTGTGGCTCTGAATAAGAATGAGAGAGTGAGAAGAGTGCAGTGGAGCATTGTACTGTGACATTCATCTGTTTTCTCTAAGAAAATTGTGTTTTTTTTGTAGAGCTGAAAAGATAAATCAATATAAAGAAAAATAATGTGTATTGTTTGTCATTTTTCAAACAAAAATATCAGATAATTCTAGCTTCTCATGTGTGAAGATTCTGTTTTCTTTGTTTTATTTGATCATAGACTAAATATTTTTAAAGTGTCCCACCATCTGCTGGTTTGACTGAGTCTGATCCAAAACCGTCATTTTCGGCAGACTTTGAACTGCGGACGGTGAGGTGGAGCAAAAACATTTGATGCAGCAGCTCCATTTGTCTGTGAAGTAGTGCAGCAATACTAACTTCAAGTGTAAAGTAGCAGTGCTAATAAAATGTTAGCAAACCGGTAGTCCGCCATTGTTGTTGTGGTTTCTAGCATATGCTAATTACACAAAGCAGCAATGGGCATTCACGAATTGAGGAGATGATGTCATTGTTTCCCAAACGTCCAAACAGATATACAGAAACAAACGTTCTGATATTAAAATATCTAGAATTTTTTTTAGTTTTAAGGCAGGCGGCATGGTAAGCTTGGCTAGTTGGAGTCCTGTGTATGTGGTGATTGGCATTGTTTAAATTGTAGGAATGTTTTGTTTTGGTTCAGTTTTCCGTCCGTCTCTGGGGCAGATCTCCAGTTTCCCCATGTGTCTGAATGACTACACCCCATATTCTTCTGCCTCTCTCCTCTCTCATCATCATCGTCCTCTACCACACTCCTCCGTGAACTGATCCCCCGCTTGACAGCCACACTGATTTTGTTTACAGATAGCTTTCATGCCAGACAGATTAAACCCAGTTGATGTGTGTGTGGGTGCAGGAGTGGGAGGTATTTTAGCTGAATGGGCCAACATTTGTTTTTTGGCCTCCAGTAACAAAACCTAGTTCTCTCATTTCGATCAATGACTGATTCTGCCGCTGTGCATTTTTCTGTGTTTAATTGTTGCCATGGGCAAACAAGAAAGATGTGTTTTTTAGCTTTCACTGTCGGCTATGTCTCTAGTGCTACGGTACATATTATCTCTATTATCATCATCTCTGAGGAGCCTTTTCAGAGTCTTCAGTTAATGTTCGGCCATTATCTGTGAATAATAGGAGTGTAGGTGTTTTGTTATGAAGTCATATGTCTTGTAAATATAAAAAGCATGCTGTATTTGGATATCTTATTTGTTATATATACTTATTCAGTCTAGTGCTCTTAATTTCAGATATGAACTCTTTACCTCGTTTTTTGTTGTCCACACACATTTTTTGCAATGCTAGCAGCACTATGGGTGGCAGTGTCTGTCGGACGGTCAGTCCACCACTTTGGTCCAGACTGAAAATCTCAATAACTGTGTAATAGTTCGGAATTTTGTACAGATATTTATGGTCCCTTCAGGTTGACGCGTAATGACTTTGGTGATCCCCTAACCCTAGCCCTAGCCCACAGGTTAGCAACCTTCACTATTAAAAGAGCCATTTTTGGCCCAACCAAAAAAGTCTGGAGCCACAAAATATATTTGAGCCGTGTAGTGACGGTAACACAGCCTTTTAAATCTAAATTAGCCTTTAAACATTACCAGTAGGTCTAAATAGGCATTCATTAATATGTTTACCACAAGGTGTCCACCCTTCAGTGGGCTGTTTATCAGTATTTGATGCTTTAAAACTTTACAGCGATTAGCAAACTAATCTGTCCATGCACAAATTAAATTAAAATTTCAATTTTCCTCCAACACTTTTCCTTTTTTGGATTTGGAATCCATAGTTAGCTTAGCGAGGGAGAATCAAGACTAGCCAGGTTTGGCAAAATATAGGGGAAAAGGCGCCAGGCCATGAACAAATGACGCACATTTTAGTCGACAGTTTAACTCGGGTTTGGCCCACTTGACATGCTGCGCTGCTGTGTTGTGCTATGGCCTATTCAAGTGCTGGAATTTGTTATTCACGTGACAACATCTGAACTCAACACAGGCTTCGCTCCATTAAATGTGTACAGTGCCGTGCTGCGGGTTCGGGCCGGGCTCGGTTATAATTGTCTCGGACTTGGGTTGGGTTCGGTCAGGAAAATGCGGCCCCCCAATATAATGGTAGGGGAAACACTGATTATAATTGAAAATGAAAATGTAAAAAAAAAACAAAAAAACGTATCCATACTATTTCCGTATAATATTTTGTTAAAGCTACAGGAAGCCACTGGAGAGGGTCAGGCTTCGGAGCGTAGGTTGCCTACCCCTGCTTTAGCATCATCGTTAGGTGAACATTTTTTTTTAATACTACTTCATACTGTCCTAGGAAAAAATACCTGGAAAAACTGGTGACATTTTCATCAGCCTCAGCTGCACTTTGTGTTTAGCTCTAATTAGCAATTGTTAGCATGCTAACATGCTAAACTAAGATGGTGAACATGGTAAACATTATACCAGCCTGGAATGAGCATGTTATTGTGCTGATGTTCACATTTACAACCTCAAAACATTAGTGTTGTTTTATTTTCACCTGCTATTATATTTCAGTACTCACTCACAAAAAAATATTTTCACACACTTTACCACTGGCCAAGAAACCCACTAACACCTACTTACATCTTGCTTTTGTATATAATTGGAAAGTTTCTAGTCGGCATTCACTCCTGTGACACATGACTCTGCAGTAGTTACGGGTATTTAATGGCTCCAGCTCCAATAAGCTTGTGATTGAAATGCAAGAGTCGCTAATTTTTCCCCCTTTGCTGGTGCGATGCAATGACGGCTCGCCACTAAATACCATCTATCTCTGTCTAAGCTGCGCTTGAATTGTTGCAGATTAGTTTGTAAGTTTGAGAGAGAGACTGGGTACGTAACAAATATAAAAAAGGAGTAACCACCGTAACATTTTCACTGGCCTCAATGCTGCTTTCTACTTTTAGTGACATGTTTAATGGCTCCTCCATGACGTCCAACGTGACACACCTGAAACAAAAAACAGGAAGGCGTACGACTGCACAGCTGTGGTCCACTGACAATGGGAAAGCAGTCCATCACCTATTTTTAACAGGTTTTCACACGTTAAAAACCTGCGTACATGTGCTAATTTTGGTGGAAAAGGGTCAGGACATTGCGTTTTCAAAAGTGTACTTCCCCGATTTTTAACCAGCTCTGCATCAAAACAATGTAGGAAGTATGTGTAAATGAACTGTGGTAAACTTCACCTCTGTCTAACCAGTGCAGAGATATCCCTTCTCACCCACTGGTGAAACCCCGCTGGATGACGTAATTTATGTTATCGGTAAAACTAGGCAGTGCTGATCGAATATATGTCAAGATTATGTTACTGCATTGCCTATTTCTCACCTACAGTGTTTTTAAAAACTTTTAAGTGACGTTTTTAGCTGTAATAGCAAGAATTTGTGAACAGGAAGTGGGCGGCATACTGTTTCCTGCACAGTGAAAATGGAAGTTGAAAAAACTGAGATCAAATGGTACAACGAGGCTGTGCTGGTCAAATATAAACCAAGATTCTGTCAGTGAGTTGCCTGTAAGAGATCGACATTGTTTCTTGCCAGCCGCCAACATTGTTTCAAACGGAGTGTTTGCTTTACGTCATCAACCAACGAGAGCGTTTATTGGTCAGGTGCACCCATGAGAGGTTGCTATATCACAGAACTTGCACTGAGACATTTTGTTGAAATAAGAAATGAGTTTGCCATATGGTGAGAATACTAAAATATTTCAATGTGTAGTTGTTAACTCTTTCAGTAGCAAAGTGCCATACTGACACGAGTCATCCATCTGAAGTGTGGCAGTCTATAGAGAGGAAGTCACTCAGGAGGGGGTTGGTGGGTCATGGGGTCTTTATTCTCCCCCTGTCTTTGTCTTCCTCTTACTCCTCCATCTCAGCGGCCGGTTACAATTTACCATTCATGGGACTGGGGTGAGCTGAAATGTGCAGGGGATGGGGGGTTGCTGCTTTTTTTAATCATCCTCAACCCCACCACACACACTCACACTCTCACTCACATTTCCACCCTTGATTGCTCCCACCCTCCACACCCACTCTCCATTCAGCCAAGCCCCTACAAGCCCCTTTACCCCGCCCTTCCCACCTGCTCTCGCTGAATAATAGATGGTGCTTTAAGATTAAAGCGGAGCGTGTGTATACGTGTGTGTGTGTGTAATGGTTTCCGGCTTGTCCATCATGAGTTGAAGGGGAAACATTGGGATGATGTTTGTTTGTGTACTGTGCTACATATAACTGCCCTTTCCAGTGCTATAGTACTGTTACAGAAAAGTTGATCGGTGCATTTGACAAGCTGTGATAGGCGTTGTGTATGTGAGTAAAGTTTGTTGTTTACTCATTCAGCAGAAGTCATATCAATAAGTCTAGGTGGTGCGATACAAGCCATATCACAATATCAGCAATTTATCTTCTTCATATTTATATTATACAGTTTATAAAGAGGGGGTGGCACAGTGGTGTGGTGGTTAGCACCGTCGCCTCACAGCAAGAGGGTTCCCGGTTCGATCCCGGGTGTGGGAGCCCTTCTGTGCGGAGTTTGCATGTTCTCCCCGTGTCAGCGTGGGTTCTCTCCGGGCACTCCGGCTTCCTCCCACAGTCCAAAGACATGCAGATTGGGGACTAGGTTAATTGATAACTCTAAATTGTCCGTAGGTGTGAATGTGAGCGTGAATGGTTGTTTGTCTCTATGTGTCAGCCCTGCGATAGTCTGGCGACCTGTCCAGGGTGTACCCTGCCTCTCGCCCGATGTCAGCTGGGATAGGCTCCAGCCCCCCCGCGACCCTCAAGAGGATGAAGCGGTTAGAAGATGAATGAATGAATGAATGAGTTTATAAAGAGATTAAAAGACAATTTATTGGACACCTTTTTAATAATTGATTAATCGTTTAAGTGGTTTTTCGAGCAAAGTTGCCCTTAAAGTTCCCGGTTTCCTGAGATTTTTTTTTGTTGCTTTTGTTTTCTATAATAGTAAACTGAATATCTCCGGGTTTTGGACTGTTGTTTGGACAAAATAAGCAAACTGAATATGTCAACTTGGGGAATTTTTTGATATGTTATAGACTAGATTTTATACATAGTTCATTTAAGAAATAAAAAGCAGATTCTTTAGTGATAAAAGTGAGCGTTATTTGCAACCTTTCTTTAAAATATGGCAATTTCATGCAGTCCTCTGAATGACATGCTCAACTTGATGATGTCCCACAAAATTATTATGAACAAAAAGAGACTTGGAAATGTGCTGCTGTCAAAATCGTTTGATTTATAACAATATTGATCACACTTAGGAACTTTGGTTCATGCTGTTGGTATAACAATTACTCTAAACTGTAAACTTATATAGTGAAAATTTTCTGAATTCTAGTATTTAAAATGTATTGACAGTTTTGAATGTTGAATTTTTCCACGTCTGGGTATGGTGTTCATCTGAGCCATTGGAATATGTATACCTATTGGTTATTATTTGCTCCACAGACAGAGCAGCAGAAGGTTAAGCGCAGTGAAAGTGAATTTAACTCTTTGTTGCGCTGGGTATAAAGTTTGCTTTCAGTTAAAAACAGCTGCTGCAGTTATCCATCGAACCGCTGATCAGCTCTGATCGACTGATCAGTTATCAACCCCATTACTCAAAACTCCACAAACTGCTGCTGAGGTAAAAAGAATAACGTCTGCGCTGCTTTCAGGGACCTGCAAAAGTCTCCAAATTTAGAAAGAGGACACAGACTGATACAAGAATACACAGGCAAGAAAAACAAAACAAACTGAAAGGTAGCCAAAGTTAGAAATTACAGTATCGTGACACACTATGTTCACGTCGTGATGATACAGTTCCACAAAAATTTCATTAAATGATAATATTGAATTATTGACCAGCCCAAACTCATAGTGTTGTTGAAACAAAAAAGTTATTCTTCTATCACATGTATGGACAAAATGTATTCAATAAACTGCATAGTTTCTGATAACAAATGATAAAAAACTGAAAGGTATTAGCTTGACTGTGTTAAGGAAAGAGTGAGCAGAGTATCTGATTTTGTATTCATACAGTAGGTTATGTATGTACGACAGTGTGAGAGCAGACAGAGAGAAGAACAGGTGGACACGTCCAGCTGGGACTCATAACCTCTTCAGTGTTAGAAACAATCCGCTGCAGCAGCAGTATGAGTAGAAGAGGGCTTCTCTGTCTCCTCATGTGCGATGTTGACACTGACAGACACTCAGTGTATTATTATTTCTACTACTGTGTCATGTCAGCTTTCCCTGCATGCACACAAATACTTTATGCAAATGCTGAGGGTCAATTCCAGGCAATGCTGAATGCATTATTCATCTGTGTGAAGGGGTGTGTGAATATGTGTGTGCACCAGCGAATGACAACGTCATTGAGGAGGGGGCTGGGGGAAGATAGAGCGCTGATATAACCATTGGATCCCTCTAACTGCCTCTGTTAGGTAGGAAGCTAACCAAACATCCCATGGCTCAGTGGTTTGATCAATGTGCGCATATGTGTTGGTGCGTCTGTGCACGGGCAGAAATGTGTGTGTGAGGAAGGTTGCTCCCCCCCATCGCAGTCGTCAATATAAAGCTGCTGCAGAGTCTTTGTGTGTATCGTCTCGTTGGGCCTCAGGTGCAGGAGAGGCATGTAAAGTGTTGTCTTAATTAGAGCTTACAAGACTAGATCAAATGAGATGAGGCTCAGATGGAAAAGGGGAGGATCAATACTTAAGAGGAGGAAAATAAAGAGAATTGGGCAAATTACTTATCTCGGTTTCTTTAATGTTACTCACTCTTGTTGGTGATTTTATATTGGTTAAATAAGTTTTGGATCGTGTGAAAAAACTTGCACCTTTTTGCCGTAATTATTTACATTTTCATTCCCAGCTTGGTAACTGTGGGTGTGTCCTCAGTGACAGTGACCACATGGGTAATCTGTCTATAAGAATCAATAAGAATTTTTGCCTTCATTTGAGAGATGATGGTGACAAGGCAGACTGGGAATGGGGGTATGGGAATATGGGAATGGGTCGTAAGGCTGGAATTAAACCCTGAATGTTATAGTTATGTGGTGTGCACTGTATCTACCAGCTACCAGAGCTCCAAAGCTTTGAAAATATCTTTAAACCAAGGATGTTGCATCCATGTTTGCTCGCTAGCAGTCCTTTTCTTTTTTGATGGCAGGACTGTGTTTTGCGTCACTGGCATTTTTGCATGTGTACATGTCGATGCATGTCCAGGATACAAACACAACTGGGACCCACTCATAAAAACAAGATCAACTCCATGTGCTACTCGTGGTCAAAATCTCCACAGGACCATGTATTGACCTTATGCGACCTGCTATTTTTTGTTTTTAGCTTGTTACATTTCTGGTTTGGTCTTAACTTTTGGTGGCAACTGCTGGCTGTAGGAAACTCAAGTCAAAAGTCTCAGCACTGACCATAGACTGTGTAAAATAATGGATGTAGCTATCATGATGTCACCCACTGCTTTGTTGAGTCCCGTTTTGAAGCCTTGAGTCTCTTTTGTTTGGAGCCAGACGTAACCATATTTGGTTGAGAGGCCGTAGCTGTGGAGGACCGAGTGGTGGATCTGACCCATAGACCGCGGTGACACCTTGCAGACAGCCTGTCACTCAAAGTGGCCCCGCCCTGCCCTGAAATATGCCCTGAACTTTGAGCCTTGATAAAACAAATGGATGTGTAATATAAAAATTCATCCCACTTACAGTTGTCATAAACAGAGAAATTAGCTATAGAGCACGAAACTGTTTTTAGTACCAGGCTGTAAACATGTTTATTCCTCCAGTAAAGTTGAGCATTTTAATATGGGTGTGTATGGGGATTGACTTTCCTTTGGAGCCAGCCTCAAGTGGACATTCAAGGAACTGCAGTTTTTCACACACGATATTGGCTTAATTTTTTATCCCAGGAGATTGCCACTTGTATCATGGACGTCCATTATACAAACACAATAGGGACCCACTCATAAAACAAAAACAACTCCATGTTGCTATTAGTGGTCAAAATCTGGACAGGGTACATTTGATAAGACATTCTACTTGAGGTACAAATTGCCAAACATAATATCAATGTTGCTCTTTCTGCAGGTTTGTCGTCCTTGTTTTGACCTTATTTGACCTGCCGGTTTTGTCTTAACTTACAGTGGCGATCGCTGGCTGTAGTGAACAACACTCACTGGCTGTGACTGGTTCACATAGTCTACTAAAAATTTCTCAAAGCTGGGAATAAACATCCACATTTTAAAGAGGCCACATGACCTGACGCCACCACATACTCACAGATATCAGATTAAAAAAGACCTGATGCAGTGTTACCCACAGGGGTGGCTCTTAACCTTTTTCGGACCTCTAAATTAGTACGCATTAGGTTGCGGACCAGTGTTTGATAAGATTTCGCTTCCATTGAAAAAGATTTTTTTGTGCCAAACCTACCCACAGGTTCACCATAGCATTGTTGATACATAAAGTAATTAGGTTTCAACGTATCTATGTTATGCCAGTATTTCTCTACCAGAGTTTCTTGCACATCGTAGCCTTAGAAGTGCTCTTTAACAAGAGTCTTTGTATAAAATGAGGAGGATATTTCCTTCTGAAACCCTGGACCACCACGACAACTCCTACTATGTTTTTTTTAGCCACATAGTGAGAGGAGTTGCTTGATTGAAATGTTTTTTTTCACCGACAGTATTCTCATGTTTACTTGCAGGACAAATAAGTGCATCAAAATTCCATTCAAGCTGATTTCTTGTTGGTGTTAACTTCGCGACTTTGTCTGACTTTGAGTGGGCTTTGGCCATTTGGTCCCTAAAATATGTGTAGGCGTCCGGCTGCCCTGGACTGTGAAAGATGCTGATGCTGTGGTGTTACTGGTACGTGTCCCTGCGCTGTGTGTGCGTGCATGTGTGTATTTATGCCTGTGTTGCTTGTATGTACATGTGCATACAGCCTTATATCTCCACATGTATGATTTAACTCCCCCTCATGCCCCATTCCAAAATCATTTATCATCCGCCAGTGCCTTGCTCCTTGCATCCTGACGTTGCTACACCCCAACTCCGCTCTTCTCCTCCTTTTCCACCTCCATCTCTGTCTCTCTTCCTCCGTCCCCAGGTCTGTAATTTATTGCAGAGAGGCGTGATCTGATTTACTGCGGACTTAATGAGAAAAACACAGAGAGGAGAGTGTGTGTGTGTGTGTGTGTGTGTGAGAGCGAGAGAAAGAGGGAGAGAAAAAATAGTTAAGGATGAAGAGAAAGAAGAGGACGGAGAGAGAAAGAGAGATGTGGATGTCCTTCATGCACCCTTGAGTCTTGGTGGGTGGGTTGAGTAAGTACAGAAGATCGGGAGAGATAGAGTGGAGTGTGTGTGTGCTGGTGTGTGTGCATGCTCGAGGGAGGTAGGTACTTGAAAGGAGTACCCTAAAAAGAAAATAGTCCCCACTTCCTCTCCTCCTCTCCTCTCCTCTCTCCATCCCTATCTCCTACTTTCTTCTTCTTCTCTCCCCTCAGGCAGGGCTTCTCTCTCTCTGATCTGCGTGTCGTCTGATCACACACACACGCACACACACACTTTAGCACATAGCTTTAGCTATCACATTGGGAATTATATTTGTGAGTGTGAGAAAATGCAGTGCTCACAAACAGTATATTACAGGCTGTGTTTGCTAAGTGGCTCAGCGTCACATCCATATACACAGTATGTCCTGGTAATGTGCAGCAGTCAGAGCATACTCGTGTGTGTCTGAGTGGGTTTTGCAGAGTTTGTGGTGTGTGTCAGGAAGGTAGATACAAATTAATTATATGAGGGGGAGCAGGGTTAATTTAGAAGAACAAATAGCAGCATGGATATTTGCAGTAACAGCGTGTAGAAGTACATTTGTGTTATTTAAGGATGTGCTAGTAAAGTCGATTCACACCTCAGAGACTCTGCTGGATTTCTTTAGGATGTTTTGATAACAGATAAACAGTGTTAAATTTAGATTAAAGGACAGGTGTACAATTTTAAAATCTGTCTTAAATCAAAACTCACATACCCACACTGTATACTGAAGCAGCTTTTGGTCGCTGCATAATTCCTTTTCTTCATAGTGCCCATTAAGAGACCAGCCAAAGTTCATATGAGGCCTCAGCAGTCCGATATAGACAAATCATGTGGATGTCTTCCAAAGTGGCAGTCCATTTGAGTAAGGAATGTCCTCTTAGTGTTATGATCCCTCCAGTCCAACTCAGCCAAAAAAAAGACTGCTTAAGTCTCATATTAGCTGTTTGTCCCTCATCACTTACATTTGGAATTAGGTTTGCTGGGGTAGTCTGTGTTACCGATGTTACACACAGTTCAGACATACATGATTAGAGACCAGTTAGACTACCTGCCCACTGCCCCACCATCATTTTGCTTTCTTTATACAAGTAAAACCCATTTAGTATATTTTCATGTGAGAAGAGTTGACCGACACGTCAAAGATGAATTTGGTGTCAAAGCAAAAAGCAACTTTGTCACTGCATTGTTTTATTGTTGTTGTGATTTCATTAAGAAATAATAATAAGCCAACCCTCTATGCCTCCTTTTCGTTCAAAGTAAGAGGAAGATCTAAATATCTAATGTTAAAGATTGAATGCCGTGTTTACACCTGATATTAAAATGTGTCCTGGGTGATCAGATTACAAGTAGACAGCTCAAAGTACAGGTGTGAACGCACCAGAGTCCTGCACTGGGTCGGGACCCGCAAAAACAGCTGATTTGCGGGTGGTTTGTAAAAAAAAAAAATTTCCCGGGTTCGGATCTGGGTGGAAAAAATAACATGTGGGTCGGATCGCGGGTTTTAGATAAACACATCAGTCATTAGTTCAGTAAACTACAGATAACTATCTTGGTCATTATTTACTCTCTGAGGATCGCCTCCGCTATTTCGCAACGGTCATTGGTTCAGCTGTTTACACGCGTTTTACCATCTAATAACACAATTTGTGATTGGACGATAGAATCAACATGGCTGCCACCGTCTAACAAGCGCCGCTTCCAAAACAGTAAATAATTATTTAGGTATTTGAGAAATAAGTGGATAAAACGTACAACTATCACTTTATAATGTTTCTGAAGTGTTTCTCTGATGGATTACTTCTCTCCTCGATGGATTCTAAAAACACGTGACGGCTCGTAACTGCTGAACGTCGCTCTGGACAGAAAGTAAGTCTATTACACATGTAAAGTTCCTTTACATAGATTTAAAGTTTAAAAGCATTAAATGTAACAAACAAGTTCTTTTACACTCGTATGGGAGAAGAACACAGAGGGTTGATGATGAAGCTGAAGTCAGGTTTTTATTGTGAGAGCTGCTTCATTCAGGTCGTTATTTACTTACTGGCACCTTAACTGTGGCGATATGCTGTTCAATATTCAGCCAATATGACCCAAAATGATTACTTTAAATCCGGGTTACGGGTCGGGCTGCGGGTCGTGTTTCAATGGGTCGGGCCGGGTTGCGGTACTAATTGGCCTGATGCGCGGGTTTGCGGTTTGGGTGCGGGTTTGTACGTCGCCGGGTTGGGTCGGGCGGATCTTGAAAACTGGACCCGTGCAGGACTCTGGAACGCACCCGATGCATCCTCAGTGCCTTTTTAGATCGCTCAGACCACATTCAGAGGTGGTCTAAGCTGCATATGGCCACGAGCTTTCGTCAGTGTGTGCTAATTTGTCCCGGGCCACATTGAAGAGTCACCTACTCAGCTGCCATCCCCTACAGGCAAGCAAACCTTCTGTTGCTGCAGTTACACAGGTTAGACGCAGCACAGAGGGATCGACTCTGGACTCTGTTCTCCCAGCGGATGGTCATTTCAAGCTAACACAGCTAAACATATCCCAACAAACTCACATGGAATCAGCTTAACCTGTTAACAACCATTAGGTCACATTAGTTATGTGATGCTAACTGTTAGCGCTGTCACTGTGTGTGTGTGTGGGGGTTGACTCTCACCAACTCCCACAGCAGTTGTCTCCTATGATGCCGAATGAGCTATAATGTTAATACCCCGTGTAAAAAGGCACAAAGTATAGACATAGACAAATATCCTTTGTCTTGTAAAATGTCCGGTGTGATCAGTAATACTAGTGTTGGCACAAGATTATCACCTGGTGGGGAAATTTCCTCACTGTGGCATCCCTACTGTGAATGTGTCAGGAAAGGATCTCTTTAGGAAGGAAAGAAAAACACTAGCAATCCATCCAAATAATTGTAGAGATATATTTGGGTTTGGACCAAAGTGGTGGACATCACCATCCTTAGAGCCACCTTTAAAAACATGAAAGTGTCTTTTAAGGGCAGGGTTTGTGTTTGTAGACTGCAGGATGTCAAGCGTTGAATTATGGACCTCCCCTTTGATGCTTCTTTATACTCTCACTCCATCACCTCATATTCCTTTATTTCCTCCCCCTCATCTCTACCCCCTCTCTTTTGTCAAGCCGTCTCGACTCCGTTTGGAGGATTAGTGGAGACAAAGACAGATCCAGGAGCCGGCTCTCGCTGAAGACAGGGACAGAAGGAAAGACTGTTGTTCTCTCAGCAGGAAAAGATACTAATGCCTCTCTAAAGACTATTGTCTTTTATAGATTACTCCTTTTCCTCTGTCGTGCTGAATAAAAATCAATCGAAATTATGGTTTACTGTCAGGAGATTAACTATTTAACCACTGCACAGAGTCTGATGGAGAGCAAATGTACCCACAAACACACATGTAATGATGTTAGAGCATAAAATAGAATAATCTCATCAGCTGAACATAGAAAAAAATAAGCAAGTCGTGATTACTCTGTCCCAAGTGCACAGGGCTCCAAAAGTCTGTCTCTGCTGACGCTCTTTGCATGGCGTGGAACAGTCCACATGTTGTCACAGATACAGATCTGCATGTTCTCCTTCATGCCCACAACATCCCCGGCCACTGCATAATTCAGGAGTCAACTCTATTTGGCTTGTATGTTGCGTGCTATAGACCCGACTGCATAATGGACCCGAGATTACAGAGAGCGGGAATACAAACTTGATTCTTTCCTTTCTTTTTTGTTCTATTAGCGTCAATATTTCTTGTTTGTGAGCGTCAGTATTCCCTGTGCAATAAGAGCAAGGATCCCAGTGAGTGTGCCGGTGGAATTGCATGTCTGATAAGTGATTGGAGAGTGAATGAATTATAGCCTGGAGACCTTTAATGAGGCCTCAGTGGGAGGGTGGGTGAGGCTAGAGAAGAGAAGGGGGTGGTGGGCAGGTGAAAGCAGCTGCAGCTCTCCCCAAAGACAAACCTCCACCCCCCTCTCCTCCTCTCCATCATTCCTTTTCACATCTTTATTTCTGCTATCCACCTTTCCATCTTTGCTGCACCCCCCCAACCCCCTTCATGTTTCTCTGGTGCACTTATCCCGTCTCTTTCCTCCCCCATCCTCATTACAGACGCCTGACACAGCACATGTTCAGTCCTTTGTGTGGCGGTGCCCTTTTATTACTGGGTTAAATGGCAAAAAATCCATATATGGAGCTGAAGTCCATTTGATGACTGCAGGGATTGTGTGCAGATGTGTGTGGACGTATGAATGCATCTTATTAAATTAGCTTAATTTTTTAAGGTGTGCTTATGTTTGTGTGTTTTGGGCTGATTGGTGTATTAAGAAGAGTCTTTGAGAGTAGCTAGATTGGCCTGTGTGAAAGCAATGAAAAGCCTGCTACCCCAACACTTGTGCCAATCCGCTCCCCACTCCCTCTCTCTCTCACACACATGCACACACTCATACACACACATATAAACATTAGTCCTGCCAATCGGTTCTTTTTGTGCCGTTCTTCATCCCAGTGTGATGGCGCTGCCTGGCGACACAGATCGTGACAGGAATTTTAGACCACATGGAAACTTGGTATGTGTTTGTGTGCATGATTCACCTCAGGAGATCGAACTGCGTTGCCACAGCAGATGTCTTCACCCAGAGCAACTCAAAACAAAATGCTTTAAAGGAAAGATGGAGTTTGATGTGACTGACAGCCAGGCGGACTCAGTGCACTCGCAGCTTGAGTCAGTTTTTACCTCCTGAAGACCCACTTAATAAAGTTGAATAAGTCTTTTCAGAGCAACTTTTTTTCAGCTGAAAAGCGTCATTGCTCTTAGGTTTCTGTGTGTGTGTGTGTGTGTGTGTGTGTGTGTGTGTGTGTGTGTGGGCTGACTGACATTAAAGTGGAGAGAAAGCGAGAGAGGGAAGTGATTACTATGTAAATAGCTGTTCTAGGTTGGCTATGAAATGTTGTAAGCTGAAAGTGGAGCGTCTGCGGATCCACCTCTAAAATCTCCTCCAGGCCTGATTGACAGCTGGAACACCAGCTCTCAAACAGATGTTGCTGCGGCGACGGAGCCAAGAAAAAACTCTCCTCCGGTACAGTGGAGGATGAGCAGACTATTTAAAAAAGCAATGAGCCCGGAGAATGAGAGTAACAGACAGTGAATGAGACACATAATGAGCAGGAGATGTGGGCGCTCTTCTCTCCGTCTTTGTTGCAGCCACGCATCTGGTCTGCATTGATACCTTTAGGTGCCAGATGCCATGCAAATATATCTGACATGTGATAGACCACTTGCGCCACCATTAATCTGTTACTGTAAAGGTCCAGTGTGTAGGATTTAGGGGGATATATTGGCAGAAATGGAATATAATATAAGCAGTGTGTTTTCTTTAGTGTATAATTACCTGAAAATAAGACTCAGTATGTTTTTGTTACCTTAGAATGAGCTGTTTGTATCTACATAGGGAGCGGGTCCTCGCCTGTGGAGATCGCCATGTTACACCGCCATGTTTCTACAGTAGCCGAGAACAGACAAACCAAACACTGGCTCTAGATAGGGCCACTTCGTGTTCGTGTTTTCACAGTGGCCACCATAGTTAGCCTCTCCCCAAAAAGAGCGTCAGAAGAACATTCAGATTTTTAACATGAAACTGCTTTATTAAGTGTTTTTACTGGTTTTAATCACCTGGTCTGTTTGTTTTGGAGAGGAAGAGACCCCTGTGGGTAATTTGACTCCCAGTATAAACCTCCTGAACATCTGGATTGTGAGTTATCAGAGGAAAAAGCACAGATAAGCAGGTGCTAGGCTAGTGGCCCATCTCTGATGAGCCAAATGAAACTGCTTAATTCAGTGTTTTTACTGGTTTAAAGGAGCAGTGTGTAAGATTTAGGGGGATTTAGTGGCATCTAGTGGTGAGGATTGCAGATTGCAACCAGCTGAAAATTTTGATACCTGATTGAACTAACTTACTGACTAACTTCTGATTAGAATATCTTCAGTGGTCATTGTTCAGCAGGTTTTTACCGGGATATGAATTATCCTGAGGGGTCTCCTCTGCTCCAAAACAAATTGACCCTGTGATTTAAACCTGTAAAAACACTGTATAAAGCACTTTGATGTCACAAATCAGTGTGTCTCGGAGATGGAGTGGCTCACCCACAATGTGCTATTGCGTGCTCACCCCATGTCTTAGATAACTTAATGTCTGCTCACCTTTTTTCTGATCCAGACGTTCAGGAGGTTTTTATCAGGAGCCAAATTATACTCAAACTTCTCCTCTCCAAATTTATCAGACCTGCTGATTCAAACCAGTGAAAAAATTGATTAAAAAAGATCTGCATTACAGATCAGTGTTTTTCCATCGGTCTCATTGCAGAGGGGCTGCTAACTACGGTGGCAGACGCAAACACGCAAATAGCCCTTTCTAGAGCCAGTGTTTGGTTCATCCGTTCTGGGCTACTGTAGAGACATGGCCGTGCAACATCCCAAACCTCGTGGAAAAGGACCTGCTCCCTATATAGGTATAAATTGGCTCATTCTAAAGTAATTAAAACACAACTAGTCTTACCTTCAGGTGATTATACATTAAAGAAAAATTGTTACACTAAATTTCACTCAACATATCCCCCTATATCCTACATACTGGACCTTTAAATCACCTGTTCGGTTTTGTTTTGGAGAAGAGGAGACCTCTTTGGGTAACTCTGCTCCAGGTAAAAACCTCCTGAACATCTTGATCAGTAAAAAGGTGAGCACACATTAGTGGACGGTCACTGATGAGCCAAACTGCAAATGAGAAACACTGATTTGTAAGATAAAACTCTTTTATTCAGCCCTTTTACTGGTTTTAATCACCTGGTTTGTTCACAGTAAAAACCTCCTGAACAATGAACATTGAAGGAATCCTAACTGGGAGAAGTCTCAGCTGGTTGCAATCTGCAATCCTCACCACTAGCTGCCATTAAATCCCCCTAAGTCTTACACACTGCTCCTTTAAGCTCTTGAACGGTGTAATGATGTGATAATTTATTACATTTATGAACATAGTTGCTCCTATTTCTGTTTTCCCTCATCCCTTCTTTTCTGTTTATTCTTGTTAATGAAGTCCTCAGCTCCTTTTTTACAACCCGCCGCCCTCTGATCATCATTTATGTTGAAAGTTTGCAGCGTTTATGTCCACAGAGAGAGATCACATGCAAGCAGTGCTGTGTTTGTGTTTCTGTCATTCTGTCATGAAGCTACAAAGAGGCTGCTCACAGTTATACATTTATACATACATGTGCACGCATGTTAACAGGAATAAGAGGAGGGGGAGGTGTGTGTGTGTTGCTGGAGGGGGTGATCTCTTTACATTAGTGTGCGTCAGTGTGGGGGATGGGGTGGAGGCTGAGTTTGCGTCTTTGTCTGTCAAATAAATTATTTAAATCCCGCAACAATTAAAGCTGAAATCTGTTATCAGCGTCCTCCATTAGAGCCCCGTGTGTCTGCCTTGCTGCCTCAGTATGCTCCTCGCTCGCTCCCCCTGCCTGGGCTCAGCGTGGAGCCGGATAAAGATCACAAGCTCTGAATCTTAAACACACATCCCAGCAGAACAAAGGCTAACAACGCACGCCTGTGACCCAGGGACTCTCATGCACACACCGAATGTCTTCATCACAGCAGCGTGTGAATATTTTGACAGCGATTCTTATTGATGAAAAATGTTGATAAAATGTTACTCAGGAGTCACGGCACGTTTGATTTTCAGGATGTTGTTGTGATGTGAGGTTTGAGGGTGTGAAGTGTGTACAATGGGGGTTTGCCTGTTTTACACATATGGGGGGTTGCAGGAGAAAGCATCATGGTAGTGCACGATGGGATATCTGTTAGTGCCCTGATCTCTGTATTCACACCTTGTGCGCCTCTTTCCTTTCCTCTGTCTCATTACTCCTCCCTTGACAGCCATTCTCTCCCTCTTTCCATTTTACCTCACTCTCTCTTCTCTTTCCCTGCATATTTTTTTATTGCCGTAGCAAACTGCCCATTAGTCATCTCAGAAAGCAGCCTCCTGTGTGTGCGTATGTGTGCACGCTGATGTCAGGGCTTTCATTTGAATAATATACGGCATATCATCGTTGGAAAACTTGTACTTCCTTAAAGATAAAAAGCTCAGATAATATTTGAAAAACACATGACGCGTCTGCCTTCAAATGCAGAACAATTTCCAGCCATCTGCCTTATTATGACTCATTGCAGTAAATGATTTTGCTTTGCTTTCAACAGTCTGTCCTTTTGTCAAGGATATCACAGATTTTGAAATGTGGATATAAAGAAATAATCTATTAATACCTTCAGAAGGTCCACGACTAAATAGACTAGAATGGTCTCAATCCGTGGTAGGGCAAACTCAACGAGCTATCGAATGTAACATATCTGGACGTGTTTTCCTACCTCGTTTGTGTGTGAGCGCCTACACATTCGAGCAGCTCGAGGCCCACCTTCAGTTCACAACTGGTTTGGAGCAGGACCTGCAGATTCTCACAGTCAACGACCAGAAAATCGTTGTTGAACTAACTAAGTAAGCCAATTGCTACCCACTTAACACACATCTCTCTGTGTCGCCATTTTAAACTCAAGAAAACAACATCTTTGTACAAGGCCAACACTTCATCACATTTAGTCATCATAGTTTGTCTTCACTTAGGCCACATTTTGGTTAACATTAGGTTTCTTACTTACTTCTTACTTAAAAAATTTCACACCTACATTTGGTTTGGTTCACTTTCACACTGCACTTTTTAAAGCAGACCAAAACGCCTGGACAACGTCACGCAGTTACAACAGCTGCTCGTTTGGGGGCGGTATTGCCCAGAACAACCACTGACCTGGAAGAAAAAAGCATGAGGAAGAAAAATGCACTGCGCTTCACGTCACGTCCTCTCTTTGGTTCACTTCCTCTCGATGGTTCGCTGGATAGTCCATTTGCATTTCCCACTGTAAGCAAACTGCACTAGGGCTCACTTGCAAGTGAACTGAGACCCCCACTTTTCAAGCAGACCAGGGTTCGCTCGTTTGGTCCGCACCAGAGTTTGAATGAGCGTTCACATCACTCCAAACGAATTGAACTATCCATGGAAGCAGACCAGGGTTTGTTTAAAGCGGACCAAATTGTGCCAGTGTGAATGCGTCCTAAGTGTTCTTTCAACCCAAAGCGGCAGAGATGTTGTTGTAGTTGTTATTGCTGCTATGGTTCATCGGCACCCTTTTGGATGGTGGTGATTACCATTAGCTGTAAACATGGAGGCTACTTTGATTGTTTTGTGGTTTTCTTATCAATAATTTTGTACTTCTTCAGTGTTTTTTAAGTCTTAGGTTTTGCACTCTCAACTCCTTTATGCAGTGATTCCCAAATTGTCCAGCCACAGGGTCCAGATTTCCCCTTAGTCATTAGTTCAAGGTCCACACAGTTTATTATATTCAGCATCATACTTGTGTTTGGCCATGCTGTCAAGCTAGTTTGCTGTCTCTGTCAAGTAGCCGTCTGTTAGTTTCTCACTCTATTGCAGGAAACAGCATTTCGAAATGAAAGCTCTGTGCTGGAAATTCACTGTACTTCAAAAGAAAGTGTTTTTTTTACAAACCTGTCATGTTTGCGAGTCACTTGCGGTCCATTCATAATGGCCCTACGACTCCCTTTTAGACTCTGACCCACCAGTTGGAAACCACTGCCTTAATGAATCTCCACTTAAACCATGGTTGATCCTCAGCTCCAGTGGTCAAGTGGAGTGTGCACTGTGTCCACAGCTAGCTGGAAAACTGAAAAGCACACTCCATTAGCAATCCGTTTCCCATGTCAAATGGTTATGGTGATTGATAATACAGCAAACATTAACTATTCCAATGTGTTTTCAAGCTGGATAAGATATAAACTCAACTGCGTTACCTGTTTGTACTCTGTCGCAACCTGTAGTGTCCGTGTCCTAAAATCCCACAGTGCTTTTCGTTGTTCACTTCCACTCACGTCGTGGTTGTGTCTCATTTCCATGTACTATGTTATCAGTAGCTGTTCTTTGTTTGTTCTTCATCAAAGTGGCTCATTACGTGCTATACATTTAAACATACACTTGTTCAGCTCAAAGCACTTAAAGCTCTTTCTTTTTAACAGCTCTCCCACTAATCCCACTGTTATTGTTCACAGGATATTTACCTCTGAAAGTTACCTTAGCTTAGCAGTTAGTGATGGCTTCTCTCTCCCTTTTCTTCCTCCGCTCTCTCTTGCTCTTTGTGTCAAATGTTTAGCTGTTCCTCTGCCTCCTTTAGTGATACTGGTACATGTACTGAATGAAGCTTGTTTGTAGAGTGTGAGGAGAGGCTTTATGAGTTGGAAGTGTGGCTTCACACCATGGAAACTCCATGGAAACCCTGAGGGCTGGGCAATTTATCATATTTTATTTCAGTTACAATTTTAGCTTCTGGCGATTAATAACATGGTAATCAACATAAAATGATTACTGTGCTTTCCATTTTGCAATGATGCTCTTGTTTTGTCTTGTGTTATAAATCCAGCGTACCCCTTTTCTTTATAGAGGTGAGCTCAGTGTTGACAACTTTAGCAACTATTCAGACCCTCTTAGTGCCTTTATTTTTTACTTATGTAGGGGAAAAGCAAAAATTATATTCAAATATCTTATATTGTAATTGAGCCAGCTAAGCCCTGTCCCTTTGTGATGTCCGACAAGCTGTCAGCTCCATTAAATTTGTGCTAAATTGATGCTCTTATGTCAATTTTGCAAGTGTCGATGGTGCTTTTTGTGGTTGGTGTTGGACGATGGTGGCGTTTGGCTGCGGGTCACTCATCGGGTTGAGAAAATCAATTTACAAGTGTGTGAACTCTCCTCTCCTGCAACTCTGCGACCTGGCTGGTGTAAGGTTTTCAGAAGTAAACATCAGTAAACATCGAGGAAAAGATGAAGAAGAAAGACATCAGCTACAAAAACGTGTTCGGGAAGAGCGACCATGTGGACATCTTGCCATTCAGAGTCTGGAGCACCTTTAGTACACTACCATCGACGTCAATGATGAATCACTAAATTCACAGTTAAATCATTTTACAACCAGAAACTATGAATTGCCAGAAGCACCCAGAAACATAGACAATTATACAGTTGCAACCTTCAGTGTAAAAAGAGACAAAAAGGACAATATTACAATACACAAGTTCACACTTTCACCCACATTTTCCCTCCGTCACTGCACCCTCACACTGCTTATGTAACACTGAAGAAAGAGGCTGGTTTGTTTGGTGGGAGAACGAGGTGAAAATTCATTCCACCTTCTCGTCTCTTGTTGTCGATGCCTGGATGTTGATTGATGGCGCTCTGGTTCAGTGCGGCTCGTTGTCTGTTCAGATGCTGTGTACCGTCTCAGTTGCACATTTTGGTGTCGATTCCTGGCTGATAAACGCAGCAGTCCTGTCAGTGATGTAGATGTTTTGGGGAAAGTATGTGAAGGCCGCTGATTCAGCGGGTTTAATGTGGCAAAAATGAGTTTGTTATGCTGGTTGTACTCTTTGATTTATTTTTTTTTGCTGCTATCCTCTGGTGCAAGGTTTGCTTTATTTGTTTTTAGCATTTGCTTTGTGCGTGTGTGTTTGTGTGTATACAAGCCTCAGATTACTGTTGACACCGCTCACTGAATGTAAATATAAAGATATAAAAGCCAACTTCTTCACAGCTGTGTGTGTGTGTGTGTGTGTGTGTGTTCGTGTGTGTTCAGGTCACCTATTTGTTAGATAAGAGGCTAAAACTTTTTACTGTATTATATTTTAAAAGAGGCTGAAAAAGGGGCAAATCCCCATTCATATGCTGCATTCCTGCGTGTGTGTGTGTGTGTGTGTGTGTGTGTGTGTATATGATAGCTCATACATCTCTGTCTCAGATTGGGCCTGCAGTGTGTATCTCCATTGGGATTCTTGGGTCCAGCTCTGCTGAGAAAGCACACACAGACTGATTTCCTCTTATTTATGCCACTCTTTCTGTTCTCTCAATTTATTTCCTGCCTCCTTCCCATTCTGCTGTTGTTGCTTCTTTTACTCCTAACTAACCTTCAATTGTCCTTCATTCCTCTGAAAGACACACACACACACACACACACACACACACACACACACACACACGCACACACACACGCACACCAGACATTTGCTACAAGGCTGGATTTGTATAATTGTGTTTGTGTGAGTTTGTGTGCTGGAAATAGCTCCGTCCCTGTACGCTGGTCATAATTAGCCAGGCTGATGCTCTGAAGCTTTGTGCTGCCAAGACTGAATACAATCATCCCATAAGATACAAGCACGCCCGCACATCTGAGTGACACTTGAATGAAAATCGCAAATTTTCTAACTTTAATTCTCTTTTTCTTTCCTCTCTGTTCCCAGTGATCTGCTGTCTTCGGGGTACGTGGAGAGGCATTTGTCAGAAAAAGGGAAGAGCGTCGTCACCAGCGTAAGAATCTGCAAATCATCTCTCCTCATGCTCACTCACACTCTCATTATCAGAGCAGAATGACAGTGTTTTTGTGGTGTTGTGGTCTTGACATTATGACCCCATTCACACCTGATGTTACCATGTAATCAGTATCTGGTTATGTGGATAAGGATACAAGCACTTTAAAGCTGTAAATGGCAATGCATGCAGAACACATCTAAAATGCTATTGGATTGGTCGAACCACATCTGGAGTTGGTTTGAATCGTGATCAGATCTCAGCCAGGTTCAAACACAAGCTGTACATTCGAACACTCTTCACAAGCTGCGGTAATCAATATTTTTATATTAACAAAGTAGATTATCACACAGCTCTTGAGAGCATTCTAACATCTTTGTGCTCATTGTTTTGAGCCACAACTTTGCTGTTTTGATTCACTCTTGCTACTCTTGTCCGCGTAATTTTCAACCTCAGCAGTCAGCAAAACAGCTCTGACAACTAGAATATATGGGCTGCATGACTCGCTCAGAACGAGACAGACAGACAAAATTAGCAACTAGCTGGTGAACAAACAGAGGTTTTTTTTTTTTTTTTTAGATAGACAGAAACATAACTCCAAGTGAATGCTGAGGTTGCAGCCTTTCTGCTGGATGTATAAATACTGCTGGGCAACTGTTTGCCTAAAACAGAGACACAAAAACTGTAGCTGTAGTTTATTGCAAAGGTAAAATAAGTTTTTATTTATTTATGGTTTATTTAAAAGGGACAGATACAGCATACAGACAAACTGAAAACAGCTATCGAAATATCATACTGTTTATAGCAGGCACTAGCTTGCAACCATTCCCTGTAAGGGCTTTTATGAAACTAATGCTGAGTTGTACTGACAACGATGATTTAATCTAAGATTAGTTGTAATCAGAGTTTAGCAAAACTAGGTTTAAAATGAGTACATTCAGATTTAAAATTAAGCAGAGCTCTGTTGCATTATTAAAAACTGATCATTGTTTAGTAAATCCAAGTTAACTGATGCAAACCAGGCCCCTAAGAAGTGTGCTGGGTTTTGAAGCCAATTTTTGTAGTGGCCAGTGTAATTCCACCGTCACGTGATGCCCTGACTTTTTCCCATTGACTTGCACTGCAGAGGAGACGTCTCTTAATCAGCACTAAATGCCAAAAATGTAATAAAATCAGTTCCTTTAGAATGCATTTTTATTTTTTCAAAGTACAACTTATTTGTATTTTGATTACAGTAAATACATTCTCTCATACCATTTTATTTTCATACATTTGATGGGTGATTTTTTCCTCTGCTCAAACGCTGGGGAGCTCCTGGACCTCATTGTTTTCCCAATTTGTGGACATTTTTGGCAGCTGTTCTTTGCTGCTAACTGCTAACAGCTACTTTAAAAATTTCCCATGGTACCTCTTTGTGTTTCCACCATTTTCTCCTCTGCTACAGAAACTCTTAAGCATCTTAAATGTCCTCCTCCCTGCTCCTATCAGTTTTTCACTGTAGGAGCTCTTTTAAGGTCTAAGATGCTCTGTGAATAACTTTTATCTTAACAAGGACTTAGTCTCAACTTTAAGGGGAAATTCTAAGAAAACAAGGTCACTAGGAGCAACTCTTAGCACTGGGAAGCTTTGTGAATACAGCCCCTGGTTTAAATGTAAAGCTGTATTAAGATAATTTCTCCATATACAGATCACACGTTAATACCAACTGTATAACATAGCTGGGTTCAGTTAAGCTTAGCGATAGAGATGTTGACGACCATACTGCAATGGCGCATGTTTACTACCGCTGACTCCTCAAGATTTGTTCTCAGCTGTGTCGTACAGCTGCAATTTCCTGTCGACCCCACAGGTTCCTCTCCCTCCCCGGGCCTTTTATTGTTTAATCAATGTGTTACTTTGCACACACAGAGAAATCACAGCCCATGCAGCCGTCCAGTCTGTGTTCAGCTTAGACTTCAGAGCACCAGAGTGGAGCTGTAGCTGGGTCCTAAACCTTCAACCAACATGAAATTAAGATTGCCGTGATAATCCTCTGAAATCTGGACTTCAGTTACAGGACACCCACTGAGGCGTCACGTTACATCACATAAGTGGGGGGATTATAATGGTCAGGATTTATTCAGCTAAGCAGCAGATTAGGGAGATATTAGATACTTTACAGAGAATGATCCAAATTATTACACCATGTATTCTGTGATATAGTCACCACTAATTATGGACTTATTATAAAGCAATCTGTCTGTTAATTAATTAATTCACCTTGTAGATGAATATCCATAATGCATATTCTTGAAACGGTGGAAGGAACAACTTTATTAATGGCTGCTGTACATGAAGGTTAATGTGAGACAAGCTGCTTTTTGTTTCTCTGCTCACTGTAGAGGTCAAAAGCCACTGTAACACAGCAGCTGCTCTGATAGGTCTCTGTTCATGTCATACACAGGTAACACAAGTGCTGTACTGCTAAATGTGGCTCTGGCTTTCTGTCTACAGTTAGTTTATTGCAATGAATGCAGGACACAAATGCCTTGTTTTGGCCAATTCACCAAATGCAGAAAAATCAACGTTCTTCACATTAATTTTGTGGAGGTGGGCACAAATACATCAAGAAGTATCTCATTATGAAATCACAAATACTTACTCATTAAATGTATCAAAATAAAATACAATAAACCAGTATGAGAAAATGTATTTACTGTAATCAAAATACAAGTAATTTGTGCTTTCAAAAAATAAGAATATATTCTATATGAACTGATATTGTCAGATTTTTGGCATTTAGTAGCCTCAATATGGGTCTGACCTCAACCCCTGTACACTGAAAAGATGAGCTCTGCAAAAAAAAGCTGATTGTCCAAATTTAGATTTATGATATGATATTTTACAGTTGCCATTCACGCTGCTCCTTGTTACTCTATTACTGTCTTGTCTTTGGATAAATGTAGAAAGAGAGTGCAGAGCTAGACTGTTTGAAAACTAATTTCAGGAAACAAAAGTTAATGAAGCTGTCAAAGCTGAAAAGATTGTATCGCTCTGATGCCACTGGACAGGACGTGTTGGGTGGTTTCTGTCAGTCAGAGCAACTGTGACCAATTAAAATGCAACTGCAAGAGGCCACGGTGATGTTTTGTCAGATGATAATGAGACTGGGCATTCAGCAGATGCCTATTTTAAGAGCAATAAATGTAAGTGCACTAGAGTGCGTACATTTATAAGATCTCCAACTTTACAAGCAACCAATTGAACGAATGCTAAATACACAAAATAATAGACAAGAAAGAGAACATTATGATGACATTAATCACAACTCTAAACAAACACTATAACCAAGCAAATATAAAACAGTCTAAATAAGTTAAGATCAATCTTTATAAACACCACATACTGTTTAAAACTTTCACTGAATTATATGACGATGGTGAAAATAATTGGGTTTGTTACAGAGTACTTCAGGTGTTTAATGGCCTTAATTTGGGAACTCCCATCAGCAGTCCTGCTCATTAGTGCTATAATTACAACTTACTTTGCAATAATATTTATATATATTATATATTTCAATGCCATCGTGGATGAACAGTATCTGTATAAATGAAAAGTGTATACAGTGTTTAAAAGCCTAAAGTGTGACGCCCTCTCACATCTAAAGACAATGTGAGTTTTTAGTCACACACTTTAAGATTTTACAAAGACTGGAGATTTTGCAGTGTCAGTATTTGAAAGACTACAACTAGATTCCTTTTGAGATTATTTCCCATCCAGCTCCACGTGGGAAATATTACGCCAAAGTCCCTTTAAGAAATATGATATTTTAAGAATACCTTGCATCTCTGAAAAAACACATCACTCCAGAAACATATGATAAAGAAGATAAACACTGAATTAAAGAGACTCTTGTTCGCTCCACAAGTCCACCAGTTTCTCCTCCTTTTCCTCAGTACAAAGAAAAAAAATACTACTTCATATTTTGTGCCTCCCTGAAATCCTCTCCATGTTCACTGTCTCCCTGGCTTGCTGCCTCCTCTTAGAGACAGAGCGCAGTTATTGGTTGTTGACAGTGTACATGTCATGAACTTCAGTATTTGCATGAGCCAAGACTAAACACATGATTTTATCGGGGTGTCAAGATGAGAAAGAGACTCAACTCGGACTGAGTTTTATGACCACCTTACACCAAACGATCAAGCTCACAGGAGCACGTCACAACTCTAGAAAACTTTAATTATTGTATTTCAACATTGCAAATTTGTTTGCAACAGTGAAATAGCTTGAAAATAAGACCGACATAAATTTGTGTGGGATTAATAAAGTTTATCTCACCTCATCTCATTTTATTAATCTTCAGCAGCGGCCCGATACACCCTGAGATGGTACAGCAATATTGATGGAGTGTGTCAGTGCTTTTATAAATAGCCGACGCTATGACAAAATCTGACAGCTGAAAAATGTTTATTGTTTCGTTGTTATATCGGCCAGCCCTGTGCGGTATTTAATACATGATGGGTAAGTCAGGAGAGACTGAAGTGCTTCTTAATGTGGTACATCAAGCATGACTATTGTAGATGCACAAATAAATTCACATACACACACTTTCTGTCTCATTAATAGTAAGATATGATTTATACATATTTGGGTATTGTCCTTATTCCTCTTCATTATCTAATCACCAAACTTTCCCTGACACCCAGAGGGCAGACTGTCCTACTTGTTTACCAACTGTCTGACCTCGACCTCTTCATTGTGCATTGTGCTGTCCGGAATAGATGATTAATTACTCTTACATGAGTCTAAGGAGATCACAGATCCGACCAATTTAGCAACACACACGCACACGCTCCGAGGATGTACCCACAGTGCTGGGTTTTGGGTGTTTCTTGCTTTGATGAGAAGTGGAGCAGAAGGTTCAGGGCGACAGGGGGAGGAGAGACGTTGGGATAGTAGAGCACAGCACCACTTATAAATAGCCCTCTCTGTCTCTTCATCTCACACTCGCTCTACGTCTCTTCACCCAATCTTTCTCTCTTCATTTGTAGCTCCACTTAGGTTTATCTGCCTAACTTGTATGACTCCTTTTGTTGCAGCCCGTTCATTTCATGTTTCATCTCTGTATCACTATATTCAATCTTTCTTTCCTCTTTTGCCGATCATGCAGTGCAGTTAACTGTGCTGGAGCCTTTTTTGTCAGTTCTGGTCATCTTGGATGTGAGATAGAGAAATTATAGCTGAGAGTGACATAATCAGGACTGAGAGAGAAAACTGCAACACTTAAGAAGAGGAAGGAAAACAACAACAAAAATCTCAGTCTGACTGATGCAACTTCAGTCCAATAATGCTAACAGTTTATGCAGATGAGTTCGGCACACACACATTTGTATCATGATACATTTATGAGGACCAACTTTTACTACATTAACTCTCTAAACATTAACTTTTAAAGGGACAATTCACCTAAAATCAAAAATACATACTTTTCCTTTACCTGTAGTGCTGTTAATCAGTCTGGATTGTTTTGGTCTGAGTTGCCGAGTGTTAGAGATATTGGCTGTAGAGATGTCTGTCTTCTCTCCAATATAAAAAAAAAACTAGATGGCACTCAGCTTGTGATTCTCAAAGTGCCAAAAAATACATTTGAAAAACTCAACTTCAACGTGATGGGCTTCAATGTGAACATTTAATGGCGTCCTCCTCAGCTGGGCTGTAACGTTAGCTAGCTCAGTGGTGCTAGGTGAGCCAACAGTAGATACACATTTCCTCTGCGCTGTGATAAGTTTTTAAAAAGAGGCTCAAGACTCATCTTTTTAATCAGGCTTTTAACTGATCTCTTTATTTATCTATTTTAAATTCCTTTTATCAGGCTTTTAACCGATTTATCTATTTGTTTTTTTTTAAAAATGCTCTTACCCTTCCTCTTTTTACGTTCTTATCTAATTTAACCTTTATCTTTTGTTATTTTAGTTATAGGTTTTAGTTTTGATGCATTTTATGTCTCTGTTTTAGATCATTCTTATCTAGCTATTAACTTAATTTTATGAGCTAAATAGCTTTTTGCTTATTCGGTTCATTTTATACCTTTTATCTTACTGTTTTAGTCCGTTTTTAGCTCCAGTGTTTCCTCATGGGGGCCTACCACACTGAGAGTTGTTCCTGGTCTACCGATGGGGGTGCCGTCCCGTGGACAGCTCTGACCTGGGTGGCTGAAGGGCACTGCACCTCGGTGTGGCGCCTCCTGTCTGCCCGGGTCGGGGTGATCACTACGGCGGCGCTCTCTGTAGCCATGGTCCGTGGGCCCTCTCAGTGTGGATGGCCCCCAGAGGTGGCTTTTTCCTTGCCTCAGGTCTCGGTGCTCGGCCATGTCTCTTTAGTGATAGCTAGTGTGTGTGTGTGCGTGT